>NC_138229.1:14880957-15033457 GCF_964197995.2 Scardinius erythrophthalmus | reverse complement strand
CCACCTCCAAGACGGATCCTTCCCTCCACCCTCCCCACCACCACCAGGATGGCCCCTTCCCATACCTCACAGGGGGTCGGCTGCGCCCCTGCTTTTGTCTTCAGGAAGGATATACAGAGTCCGGACCCTCAGATTGCGAGCTACGGATGGGGCCTACGCCAAATAACTTTATTTAACTTTATTGATGGAGGTGAATGGAAGCGTCAGCATCTGCGAACTCAAACGTGTGTAAGTACCAATCTTTTATACCACGAGTATTATAATGTGATTGGATAGATGAGAAGGTAAAGTGACACAACAATTGAGTCTCTTCTCTAATTCTCTCTAAGGCGAGCCAGGCCTTCTCGTCCAACATCACAAATGCGCTTCTAGAATAATGGTCAAAAATTCCCATAAACACACTTCGAAACCTTGTGGAAACCACTTCTAAGCCTTCACAGAAGAGTTGAAGCTGTTATAACTGCAAAGGCTGGGTCGACTCCATATTAAACCCTACGGATTAAGAATGTGATGTCATTAAACTTCATGTGCATGTAAAGGCAGACGTCCCAAAACTTTTGACAATATAGTGCATGTATTTCCATACCTCCCTGCACCCTGCTCGAGCAGACATCTCACATCATCTGCACGTTCTGCAAAGCGATGCACAGTTGTAGACAGAGCGCCATAAACAAACAGCAGGCGCCTTCTACTTTCCTCCTGAACCAAAACAAAGAGTTTATGCTCTTCACGCCATGTCATATCCATAATTACTGTACGAGATGGCAACCATTGACGTTCTACCCGGAGCTCATACTCGGATTTATGTGTCTCTATGTCAACACTATCAATGCTGAAATTAATCTGAATCAGTCAGGTGGTACAAGTAAGAGCTCTGTAAGTTGCTTTCGTTCATCGGTATTGTAATGTTATGAAGTAATTTAATGCCGTCTCGTGGCGCTTTGCAGAATCTGCTGTGCGTTCATGTCTTTTGGAGACGTGGCTTTGTAGATGCTCTGAAGTGAGGGCTGGATCTCATGCTTTCAAAGCTAGCTTGCTATTGCTAGCCACTCTGAAAATGGCTAACCCTACCTTTAAAGTTGCTAGATCAAAATGCTTGAATGCAAACATGGATAATCATTCAATACTTCCAGCCATTGAGTAGAGACAATGAACACAGATTCCAGCCTCTATTTTCAATGTGTCTCTCATTTTTGTACAGTGCATGTATGTTTCCTGTCACTGTGGGCTGCAGGGCGCAGTAATACAGAGCAGAATCAGTTAATGCAGTGCCAGTGATCTCCAGATCCACACGATTCTTCTCCTCATTTAATCTAGCAGATATTCCTGGAACTGGAGGGTCAGCTGATTGCTCAAATTTAGCTTCACTAACCAGAAACAGGAAGTCTGGCCTGGATCTCGGGTATTGACGATACCAATGGAGAGCATCTGTAGCAGCTGATCCAGTGTAATTGCAGGACAGGGTGACTGTTTTACCTTCTGAGACAAATTCATTAGGAGAGACTGGTGCTATTCCCTCACTAGAAGCATTCCCTAAGAGAAAGAGGGGAAGAAACATAGGAATAATGAATGGAGATGAAGTGTGAAGTGAAGTATAGGCCTACTTTGAATTGTTTTCTCTTCTCAGTAATGCTTATTTGATTAATTGCATTTATCTTACCTGTTAAGATTGAGATAAGCCATAGACAAAAAAGGGATATCATTTCTGACGAGGAACAAATGAGAGCCACTATTGAACTATCTCTGAAACCTCTGCATGCCTGAAGTAATTACCTTGTATCTCCTCCTCTTACGTGCTTTTGAAGATTTGGTTCATTTTATTTTCATTTTTGGTTGAGGAGCGCCCACTTGTGGATAATTTCAGACATCACATCACAGTTTTCTATGGCGCCAACTGTAGAAATTTCACATTGGCTTGATGAAAAAACATTTAAGTCAGTGGTGGAGCCTCCGTTTATACCCTACTCGAGCCAGAGGGGGGTCCGGGGTGGCACTGGACACCCCTGACATGTGATTGGCCACCCCGGGTGCCAGTAGCAAAATTTTATTTGCTACTGGCAGTTGCTGATGCTGATTTAAAAAAAAAAATTACGTTCGCCAGCAGCGCGGCGCGCGCGCAGTTTTCAAACGGACGAGCAGAGGACGAGAGAAAACATATTTGAAGTAAGTTTTTAAGGTTTAGCATCAGGGTGGTTTGCTCCGAATAGCCTACATTAGGCCTAATACACGCATATGCAGTACTTGCCGTGTGTACATTACAGTATAGCCTACAAATGTTCTAGCTAATGAGAGGATAGGAGATCAAAACGCAGGCAAAGAAGAGCAGAAACAAGCGATGTCATAATGCGATCACTTTAGGACTATGAAGCTTTATGGGTGTAGCTGTAGGGTGTTGATGGACTCGATCTACTGTGTTTTGATCATCATTATGAATCTGATCTAGATGTAGTCTTTGATAAAAATGCGATTTTCTCAGCTTTTTGCTCATGTTGCTTTTTATGAAACTTGCCAACATTCAAGTGTTGATAAAAAAAAGACGCACGAGGCTAGAATAAAACATTATTGAAATTGTTGAACACCATAAAATTGTGAAAATGACCAAAAACACTTTTTTTTCTTTCTTTTTTTTTTTTTACACTGGCGAGAATAGTTAAGATAAAAATGTTGGTAATTGGATGATGATTAGAATATGAATATGATCATATTTTAAATTTGTCAAATTAAACATGAAAAGAAAGGGAGAGATATCAGAGTTCTTTTTAAATAAGCACAAACATAGTCCAGTCATTTTAAGAAAAAAGGTTGAACAAATTGCAACAGAAGCAAACTCAAATAATTTTGTATCCTCATTATGTCCTGAGTAAGGAAAAAAGTCCAGAAGAATCCCATTAGGGGAAAGTTTCGAAAACTGTTTCTGGGGATTCACTTTTTATTTTACCTGCCTTTTGTCTTCTGCATTCTCCTTACCCTTGTCTTCTGTTCTTCCCTCGTCGACTCGTCCCCTCGGCGACTCGTCCCCCAGAAACAGTCCCACGGACCCAGCCCCAAACCCAATCTCTTAAAATTTAATAAAGGCTGGTTTCTAAAGTACTTCTTCCTGCCTCTAATGCTCATGGGTAGCCTAAATGGGTTCCATTCAGACCTTAAAGGGTTAGTTCACCCAAAAATTTTGTGTTGTTCATGTTGTTGAATTTTGTGTTGCTCATGTTGTTCCAACCGCGTAAGACCTTTGTTCATCTTCGGAACACAAATTAAGATATTTTTGATGAAATCTGAGCCATGTTTCACTCCTCCATAGGCTTCTATGTGACCAAAACTTGCTGGCCCAGAAAAGTTATTAAAGAGATCGTTAAAATAGTCCAAGTGACTCCAGTGGCTCAATCTTAAGTATATCAAGCGACGAGAATACTTTCTGTGCGCAAAAACAAATAAAAATAACGACTTTATTCCACTTTTCATTTCCTTCTCTCTGGGCCTGTGGTTGGTTCGCGTAGTCTTTTTGCGCACAATGCGTAGCGCGTCTGTGTTACACGTCACCACGTAGGCTCACTATTGGCCGACGCCGGTCATGTGTGTGTTGCGTGATGACGTGCAACACAGACGCGCAGCGCAAAAACACTACGAGGCCCAGAGAGAAGGAAATGAAAAGTGGAATAAAGTCGTTATTTTTGTTTGTTTTTGCGCACAAAAAGTATTCTCGTCGCATGATAAACTTAATGTAGTGCCACTGTAGTTACTTGGACTATTTTAACGATGTTTTAATAACTATTCTGGGCCGGTGAGTTTCGGTCACACTGGAAGCCATATGGAGGAGTCAAAATTCTGTCAGATTTCATCAAAAATATCTTAATTTGTGTTCCGAAGATGAACGAAAGACTTACATGGTTGGAACAACATGAGGGTGAGTAATTACTGACAGAATTTTCATTTTTGGATGAACTAACCCTTTAACATTAAGTATTTTACTGTTATGTGTCAACAAGATTCAACAAGACATGTTCACCTGGCTAGACCCAATGTTTAGATCTGTTCCCCTAATGGGATTCTTCTGAACTTTTCCTTATCAGGACATATTGAGGATACAAAATCAGTTGAGTTTGCTTCTGTTGCAATTTGTTCAAGGTTGACCCCCATTTTGTCTTAAAATGACTGGACTAACAGGCAGATCAGGTGCAAACAGACCCCAGCCCTTGCATCACCACTGGCTAGTAAGAGTCAGTGTGGTCAGACTTCAGAACCAGCAACAGGTCAGAGCATCTACCAGACACAGGCAGTCAATCACATACCCAATTCAGGAATTTAAGTTGAGATGATTTTGACAGATTAAAAGGATAGTTCACCCAAAAATGAACTAAAAAAAATAAAAATAAAATTATAAATTAAATAATTATAATTAGAAAGAATTATTATAAATTATTATAAAGAAATAATTATGTTGTATTAAATCTTCCTAGGATAAGATTTTATATTGATGGGCAATAAAATTGTGTTTACATTTTTCAAGGACATGTCTGCTTGATGCCTGCTATATCTAATTAAAAAAAAAAATGTAAATAAACGCAGCAGTTCATAACAGACACATGCGGTATCTTATCTCATTGGTGCTTCAGCTTTGTTTTCTGCAAATATTTTGGATGTTCAACACTTATAGACACAAACAGAGTCACCCAGTTCCTTCCACAAGCTTTTCCACTGTGTGTGTGTGTGTGTGTGTGTGTGTGTGTGTGTGTGTGTGTGTGTGTGTGTGTGTGTGAGTGTGTGTGCGCACTGTGTACCCCCGAAAGTAGCAGTGGCCACCCCGTGGCAGCCCCATTTATAAAACTCTAGTTTCGCCACTGTCTGTAAACCTTTGACTATCTTAATGTATATGCTATGACTTGTTTCAGCAAAAGGACAGACTATTGTGGTGATGATGCACTGGCATTTAAGACCAGATGAAGCAAGTGTTTAGAGCTTCATCTTGAATGATGCATCGGAGGTTTTTGTATGATGCTGTTAGATTTCCTGTCACTGTGGGCACCAGGGCACAGTAATACATGGCAGAATCTGCCTGTACAGCAGAGGAGATCTTCAGATCCACTCGTTTATCTTGAACTCCAGCAGAAAATCTGTCTGGTCTATCACCCATATCTCCACCTGGGAAGATGTAAAGGAGGAACTCCGGTTTGGATCTGGGATATTGTCTGTACCATTGTAAATTCTTTACAAGACCCGTATAGTCTTTGTAACTGCAGGACAGAGTAACAGTGTCACCAACAAGTTTATTTTCATCCCCTGACAAGGGGTTTATTGGATCTGCCTCTGTGTGGCCTATAAATTGAGAATAAACACATGGTTAGATAAATCAAAAAGTAACTTAACTGTAAAAAGTATAGCAGTAAATAAGTAAAAAGTAACTGATCCAGATTGGAGAGAAAAAAACTTTATCTTACCAGTAAATGTCCACAAAAAACTGAGGAGAGAGAAAATAATCATGATAGCAGATATCTGAAGAAGAATCTGAATGACTACAGAGAGTATCAAGAGTATCATACAGACTGGATGCTTTTGAATTCTGACAACCTCCTTCAGATGAAAATGCTTCTACACCATGATATTAAGCTCCGCCTTCTGGCAAAATGATTTACTTCTGTATTTCTGTCTTTAGGCCCTGTCCCAAATGGAACCCTAAGCCCTTGCAGTCTTCCTTCGAGTCCACACTTTGTGACGTAATGCAGGTTTGACTGTCAGGTAGAAGTCTGCTGTGGAGAAAGTGAAGACAACTAAATACATTTTTGATATTTGGTTACAGAGAGAGAGAGATTTGTAGAGTCCTATTATTGAAGGAAGAAGGTTTAACTAGATTTATTTTCCCTGCATGGCCTTTCTTTATTTGTTCAGGATTCCACTTGTAAGGAAATTAATACAGTTTATAAGGTTGTTGGCTAATTTTTGTTGAAAAATAAACATCACCAGCTTCAAATAAATATGTCTGGTAAGAAATCTGAAGGAGGGTTGGAAATGCTAGATTATGTGGATATATTACTTTTAAGATTAGAAGTAAGGGGGCACAGTGACTGAAGGGCCCCCAGGATCCACTCATGGCGCCGACACTGCCCTCACTTGTGTGTGTGTTCTCTATGGAAATATGTGTTGTGTTGGCAGGCCTACCTGTGGATTCATTAAGAGATTTTACAGTTACCGATGGCTAATGCAGTCACAGAAACACACAGAATACTTGTTAAACATCAATGAAAAGCATGGTTAATATGCAGGAAGATTATGTACTGAGGAAAAGGGTTTCCTGTCACTGTGGGCACCAGGGCACAATAATACTGTGCAGAGTCTGATACTTTAGCAGGGCTGATTTTCAGTTCCATGAGCTTTCTGTGTTTGTCAACTTCAGCAGAAAACCAGTGGGCTGATGGATCTGCTTTAACTGGATCTCCAGATTCAGTCATGTAGAGAAGGAGTTCTGGTTTGGATCTCTGATACTGGCGATACCACAGTAGATTGTAAACAGCACCACTGTAGTTACAGGAGAGAGTAACACTGTTACCATCTTGAGCTTCTTTTTCAGGACCATGAGAAGTTATTAGATCACCAAGAGAGTCTCCTGAAGAAAAAAAACATACTAAATTCACTATTGTGATCCGATAAATGTAATATTACCATGTTTAAATCAAAAGATGTGGTGATAAAATAAATGAATCTCACCTGCTAGTACTGATAATCAGAGCCGGATTAACGCAAAGGCAAACTAGGCACGTGCCTAGGGCCCGATTGGCGGGATGGGGCCCAGATAGAGGGACAAATAAAAATAAAAATAATAATGTACAAATGTCCTATCTACAATTTATTTCAATATTTATCAATTAACTAAAAATAGTGACGATGTTTATCTTCACCATAGACTGTTACATTACTGCAGTTAAACCAATTAATGTGTCCGTTACAAAACGGGTGCCGGCTTCTAAAAGTATGTGTAACGAACGCATCCATCAGGTGCTGCGAGGCAAAAGCCTAAGCACACAAAGAAGCACAGCTCAAAATGCAGGTGTGTGAGTTGTCGTCATCTATTTTTGAGTGATTGCAATGTATTCTAAATATAAACTTGTACTGTAGATCAGCGTCATTTCTGGAAAAATCATTCACCGCTTTATTACGAGTTTAAAAGAGCGCGAGCGTCATTAACGTGCCCAGACGCGACGCTTTGAATTTGCGCGTACAATGAATAACATCGCGTCGGGAGCTGACTAGTAAAAAAGCTACAAAATTAAAAGACAAGACGTCTGTATTCTAAGTTAAAAAGCCAACACACTACAACATTTTTAAATGTTTCAAATAAAGGATCTCATGGGTCTATCTTCTAAATTCTGCTGATGATTAGATTATACCCTGACATATACGCCAATAATATCACTTTATCCATTTTTTTCTGCTCAGTAGCGATCGTGTCTTTCTCTTCCACTTGATTTGTGTATAGCATATATAAAGTAGCAATGCAATATAAAAGCACTAATGCTCATTTACTGAAGTGGGATTCTGGAACTGTGAATAAATTGAATAAAACAGCAAAATAACAACAATAACATCTTCATTAAACAAAAAAGAGATTACCTTAGATAAAGTTTGATTAATATGTACATACAGTACCGGTAAAAGTCTGGACCCATTACTATTTTTAATGTTTTTTGAAAGAAGTTTATTATTATGCTCTACAAGCCTGCATTTATTTGATCAAAAATACAGAAAAAAAACAGGAATATTCAGCAAGGATGTGTTAAATATATAAAAAATGATAGTGAATACTTTTTTAAAACAACTTTTTAATAATCAAAAATCCTGAAAAAAAGCATCACAGATTATAAAATAAATATTAAGCACCCTTTCTAACATTTGATAATAAATCAGAATGATCACTTGACACTAAATTCAGCTGCCTTTGCATCACATAAATATAAAGTATAGTAAAATAGAAAACCCTTATTTTAAATTTTAATAATATTTCACTATATTATTTTTCTGTATTTTTGATCAAATAAATCCAGGCTTGATGAGCATAAGAGACTTCTTTCAAAAACATTAATAGTAATGTGTCCAAACTTATGTACTGTGTAAGTAAAAATATACTGCTTTTAAAATTAAATGTTGTATAAATAAAAAGGTTAGGAATCATATTTGTTTCAAGTGTTTTTTTTATTGGGGGTGGGGGGCCTCCAACATGAATTTTGCCTAGGGCCTCCTAATGTCTAGAACCGGCTCTGCTGATAATATTACAAGTGCACAGAGCAGCATGATGGAGAGAAATGACAAACTCAGATGTGTCTTTTCTTCACTGGAACACTGTGATTTAAGTCTGGAGCTCCACCCTGTGGCAAGATTTGATCTTCCATGATGAGTCTTGAGCTCTTTGTGTACAGAACTACAGAAATGAGAAGAACACACTCTTCTGGGTGAAAACAAACACATTCAGACCTTCATGAATCACCAAGGACTTGCACAGTTTTTGTATTTTTACCCTCTAAAAAAGACTTTGGTCACGATAGAAGGTTCTTACATGCATCCATCTTAAAGCTGTTGTCACAGTTTCTTGATTTTCAGTTGTTGGTTTTTTGAAAAAAATAATAAAAGAAAAGAAAATTGTAACAAATGAGAAAACATTCATTTTTTGTTATTGAAGCTTTCTTATAAATGAGACAAACTAAAATGTGTGTATGCACATGGAAATTACTGGAACACCTCATGTGAAGATACATTGCATATTTCTTCTCCGTTTTAAGAAATTGAAATCAAACATCATATTAAAGCTTTCCACACAAATAAAACTTAAAGAAGGTTTTGGATTATTTATTGAGATGTCAAACTGAACTGTAAAATCAGTAACAGCACAAAGGCACATGACTGGAATCAGGGTTTTCTTTTCGTTCAGTGTTTCTGGGCTTTCTGTCTCTGTGGGCCTCAGAGCGCAGTAGTACAGAGCAGAGTCTGACACATCAGCAGAAGAGATCGTAAGATTCACTTGTTTTTTGTCTTTTGAGTCTTTTGCTGACAGACGAAGAGAAGGCTCAGAAGACTCTGAATTTTCATTTACCATTATCAGGAACTCCGGTCTTGATCCCACATATTTCCGATACCATTGCAGGGTATATACAAAGCCACTGTAGTTACAGGACAGGGTCACATTGTCACCTCTGAAAATATGTTTATCAGAAGACAATGGCTGTATTGTGTCAGCAAAGGAATTTCCTGTAATGGACAAAAGGCATCTGTATTTATTAAACTGATACTAAAGTCACCATTTTATATAAAATATAGCCTACCACATCATTTTTTTTTAAATGAACAAAAATAATATAAGAAATGATTTACCTATGAATAATGACAGTGGTATCCAACAAAAGAGAAACATGATGGTTTCTGATGAAGAGTGATTGTAAAGATAACAAAGCAGGAATACTTCAACTGAATCAGCCTTTCACACATTCAAGTCTTTGTGAATTTGCTCCACCCTCTTGCTGAGACTTGATTTTCTCTGATAGGCTGTTTTTTCTCAAAATGAAAAGACCCGACAGCGTTTTATTCATCAATAATTTATTGTAGGTGATTGGATGCTGGCGTGTCACAATTTTTGTATAATACAAGATGTGTTAATGTTTTATGTTTTTGTACAGTGCAGGTGTGTTTCCTGTCACTGTGGGCACCAGGGTGCAGTAATATACAGCAGAGTCTTTCACTTCAGCAGAAGAGATCTCCAGATACACTTCTGTCATTTCTTTTTTGGGTATCGCTGTGAGACGTAAAGTAGGTTCGGATGAAACAGCAGTCTCTGTATGAAAAATAAGGAACTCTGGTCTGGATCTTGGATATTGGCGATACCACTGGAAGCTGGGCCCAAGTCCACTGTATTTGCAAGAGATAATAGCACTTTCTCCAACTGAAACATGCTTTACTGGTGAGAGAGATTCTATTGAATATGCATCAGCACTCTCTGTAAAAGAAGAAGAGTATTACTGCTCAACAGAACTGTTAAATACTTGATACAGATTGTGTAACAAACTAAGTTACTGTTACATGTTTGGTCAGCTGCTGTTGACACTAATACAACAATCAGAATTAAAGTATTACCTACCCTTAAGCAGTGAAAATACAAACAAGACTACAGTAAACCTGGCCATTGTTCAGTAGAATTCACTCAACCTCGAGACTCGAGTGACTGAATGCTTTAAGTGTTACACTCAACCTTGAGTCAATCACATTTAACTTGAGCTGCTTTCTAACAACATTCTGCAGAGCTCCACCCTGTGGCAATAAGGAAACTGTTTTCTATGGTGAAAGATTTACTGTATAAATATGACTACAGTTATTTTCAGTGATTAATGTAAGATGAACTTAAAAGATTGATCAGCATGTGGAATAGTTTAGTCATAAATTATACAGTGAAGCAGCTTCTGCTTCTGAATGACTGCTTCAAACGTTAAAGCTTCATTATACAGTAGGCTCCAAGAATCTGAAAAATAAATACATTTCTGGGTCACTAATAAAATAAACAGATTTATGACACTGACCATGCAAAGATCAGATTTTCCTGTTTCCACTGAAGTACAAGGTGCTTTTTGGAATATTCTCAAATAATGGACATCACTGAAAAAAGTATTATAACTGTATTAAATTACAGTAAACAAAAATGTAAAAGAGGTATTTTCACTATAGCGTCTCAGACTTTTTGACACCACTGTGTAATACTGATAATACATTATGCCTCTGTGTTTTTTTGTTCACTAGTATTTATTTGGTCATTTAGTTGGTGTTTCTGCTGTTTGATTGAAAGACACTGGACAAATGTTCACAACTGAAAATTTTTATTTAGTATTTAACATCAAGTTTGTAATGCTATAAGGCTTTCAAATGCATGTTAAATCTGATTGAATATATCACAGGTTTTTGTACAGTGTTGTAGTGTTTCCTGTGACTGTGGGCTGCAGGGCACAGTAATACACAGCAGAGTCTGATACTGTAGCAGAGGAGATCTTCAGATCCACACGTTTGATTTCTTTTGTAGCTTTTGCTGACAGACGGAGTGAAGGATCAGGTGGATCTGAATACTCTGTGATGAGAATGAGGTGCTCAGGTCGAGATCCAGGATTCTGGCGATACCACTGCAGATTATTTACATCAACACTGTAGTTACAGGAAAGAATCACATTTTGACCTCTGAAAACTTGCTTTTCAAAGGATAATGGGTATATTGTGTTTGCAGAGGAATTTCCTGTAAAAAAAGGGACATACATCTTTATTCATTAAACAGAAAACTTATTTTGGCATTAACACATGTATAAATTGCTCCACTTAATGCTGCTACATATACTACATTTTCATTTTATAAATCTTTATCAAGCTTTTAAAAATGAAAACACCTACCTATAAATAAAAACATTATCCAACAAAGGAGAAACATGATGGATGGTCAATGAGGGAGTGATGGCAAATTCGAGTGACTCTGAGACAGCCTCTTGCACATTAAACACTTTGTCAGAGAGCTCCACCCTCTGTCCCATGTGTCTTTCCTCTACCTGAAAACACACACACACACACACACACACACACACACACACACACACACACACACACATTTTGATTGCTAATTTATTAGATGTAAAGTTTATTAGAATACATTTATTAATGGGTAATGGTTATTGTGTTTTTTTTAAAGCAACATGCACTTCCATTTATTAAAGGACATATTGCACATGCTATGGTATATAAAAGACATAGCTTGTTCCTTTGTAAAGTTTAAAAGACACACATTGTGTAGTTTGTCAAAATGGAAAAGAAAACAAATAATAAAATAAAAATAAAAAAAAATTCTGTGGAAAAAAACAAATCCTGCAAGTTTAAGAACACTGAAGGGTCAGTTTAATGCTGTTGATCACAGCAGAATGAGACAGTTTTGTGATATGAACTTGCAGTATCATTTTTGAATCTTTTGCATGGTTGCGGGAGAGGTGTTGTTGTTCAGATATTTTGTAAAATGAGGATTGGTACTCATGTTTCTGTACAGTGTAGAAGGGTTTCCTGTCACTGTGGGCTCCAGGGCACAGTAGTATATTGCAGAGTCTGCTATCTCAGTTTTGGAGATCTCCAGATTTAGTTGTTTTTTGTCCTTCAGCCCTTCAGCGGCATAGCGGTCCTTCTCCACGGGACCCAGATTTTCAAAAGCTTGCAAGAGAAATTCAGGGGCAGTGTTGGGATACTGTCTGTACCACTGCAAACTCCTTATATTACTTCCATTGTAGTTGCAGGAAAGAGTCGTCTTCTCTCCTTCTAAAGCAGGCTTTTCAGGAGATAGGGGTGTAATTGCATTTGCAAAAACACTCTCTGGGAAAATATAAACAACAGAGGAATAGTATTATTGGGGAACATTCAGTATTTAATTCTTCATTAGTATATTTTTATAGAGGTATATAGATATATTAACAAATGTAAATATCAAATGTAAATACCTGTAAGAAGTGCCAAAATGGTGAGGTAAGACAAAAACATTAAGACTGTTGGAGATGACATACAAAATGAGATCTGGGGAAACACAGGACTGCCCTCTGCTGTACCCCTTCTCACCAAGCTTCACCCAATGGATTGTGGGACCCTCTAGTCTATTGATTCTTAGAAATTACTGATTTCCCTCAACAGACATGAGGAAATTACATCTCACTTCTTTACTGCAATTGCAATTTAAAAAAAAAAAAATGGCAAAATTGTAACGTTTAAAAGACACATTGTGTAGTTTGTCAAAATGGAAAAGAAAACATAGGTAATAAAATAATAATTCTGTGGAAGAAAACAAATCCTGCAAGTTTAAGAGCACTGAAGGGTCAGTTTAATGCTGTTGATCACAGCAGAATGAGACAGTTTTGTGATATGAACTTGCAGTATCATATTTGAATCTTTTGCATGGTTGCGGGAGAGGTGTTGTTGTTCAGATATTTTCTGAAATGAGGATTGTACTCATGTTTCTGTACAGCGTAGAAGGGTTTCCTGTCACTGTGGGCTCCAGGGCACAGTAGTTTATTGCAGAGTCTGCTATCTCAGTTTTGGAGATCTCCAGATTTAGTTGTTTTTTGCCCTTTAGCGCTTCAGCGGCATAGCGGTCCTTCTCCACGGGACCCAGATTTTCAAAAGCTTGCAAGAGAAATTCAGGGGCAGTGTTGGGATACTGTCTGTACCACTGCAAACTCTTTATATTACTTCCACTGTAGTTGCAGGAAAGAGTCGTCTTCTCTCCTTCTAAAGCAGGCTTTTCAGTAGACTGGGATGTTATTGCATTTGCAAGAACATTGTCTGGAAATACAACAACAGAAGAAAAAACTAACATTAATTCAGCATTGGGAAAAAACATTTTTATATGCTCAAAGACAACATTTATAGCTTTGAAATAAATATAAATCAATCACCTGAAAGAAGTGCCATGACTGTGAAGTAAAAAAACAGCATCCTAATACTGGGATAGAGAAAGAGCAAGTGCCTTCTGTGTTTCTTTTGTAGCCACACCCTGTGACCTGTGAGACTTTTCTACTGTAAGTTCTCAAATCTTATTCACTTTCATAGGCCTACATTCAAATCTAAGTGAAATCTATATGAGATTTGTGTGCTGTTGTTTTCTGCTCCGCCTTCTTCTCCTTATATGGTGTACTGTAGAGTGTCTGATGTATTGGAGAAACGTGAGTGAGTATATATACAGGATTTTTATTTTGAGTCAATTATTTAGGCTATTTTGTATCACGCCTGCAAAGCCGTATCACTTTATTTATTAATTAATGTTGGGATAAATATCATTTGCAAGCTCCAAAAATATATTAAGTGCACACTGCACAGAGCAGCATGATATGACAGACTCTGACTGACTACAACAATATGATTTGAGTCTAGAGCTTCACCTTTTGGCAATTTAAAAAGTTTTTTACTTTAATCTGAATTAAGCACACACACACACACACACACACACACACACACACACACACACACACACACGCGCGCGCACACACACACACACACACACACACACACACACACACACACACACACACACACAGTAGGCCTATGCAATATTTTTATGATTTATCTGAATATCAGAATTGTTCAATTTAAAAAAAATAGTGATGAATGGATCAGGATTTAGATTTCTATAATCATCATTGACTATAATGCTATGCTCTGAGGAAATAACTGGCTTGCTTCTGGATGTCAAAGACTTGTGTGATCATGATATGCATGAGGACTACAGTGTGTGGAGCACAGCGCCCTCTTCTGGACTGAGTGAGTGATTTTACCTTTGAAACACCAAACAAACACATTAAAACGGTTTGAAATTAACTGGTTTGGGAAATATATTTTTCGTCTATGATGTCTTTAATCTTTTCTGCTTTAAAAAATAAAAATAAATAAATCAATGTTAACACAAATGTAATGCATCCCATGTTTTTGTACAGTGTTCCCAGGTTTCCTGTGACTGTGGGCTGCAGGGCGCAGTAGTACAGAGCAAAATCTGTTTCTTCAGCAGATGAGATTGTAAGATTCACTTGTTTTATGTCTTTTTTTAGCTTTTGCTGACAGACGATGTGAAAGAACAGGTTCTGAATATTCTGTGATGAGAATGAGGTGCTCAGGTCGAGATCCAGGATTCTGGCGATACCACTGCAGATTATCTACATCAACACTGTAGTTACAAGTAAGAATCACATTTTCACCTCTGAAAACATGCTTTTCAGAGGATAATGGGTATATTGTGTTTGCAAAAGAAATTCCTGTAAAAAAAAGAGAGAGAAATGCATGTTTTGCAGGAATGCAGGAATTAGATATTGTCATCATAAACTCATGCATTGGTTGCTCGAAATTTACTTCACATTCTTTAGCATATTGGGGGATGATACCCTGAAAATTAGAACATCTCTTACCGATGAATAATGAAAATATCCAACAAAAGAGAAACATGATGGGTGATCTTTGGAGTGATGACAAAGTCAGTAAACGTAGAGAAACTTTGTATCACCCTCTTAGTGAGAGAGCTCCACCCTCTTTGAGGTCTTGAGTCGTTTTTCTCTGATAAATACTGGACTTACTTGTATATATGACAAGACTTCAAAGAGATAAACATTTTGTTTGGTAACAGATGTTGTTGTTCTGATTGTTTAAAATTTGAGAAAGTTTGCTCAAGATGTTATTAATGTATTTGTCTACATCTCATGTTTCTGTACAGTGTAGAAGGGTTTCCTGTCACTGTGGGCACCAGGGCACAGTAGTATATTGCAGAGTCTGCTATCTCAGTTTTGGAGATCTCCAGATTTAGTTGTTTTTTGTCCTTCAGCGCTTCAGCGGCATAGCGGTCCTTCTCCACGGGACCCAGATTTTCAAAAGCTCGCAACAGAAATTCAGGGGCAGTGTTGGGATACTGTCTGTACCACTGCAAACTCTGTATATTACTTCCACTGTAGTTGCAGGAAAGAGTCGTCTTTCCTCCTTCTAAAGCATGCTTTTCAGGAGATATGGGTGTAATTGCATTTGCAAAAACACTCTCTGGGAAAATATAAACAACAGAGGAATAGTATTATTGGGGAACATTCAGTATTTTAACTCTTCATTAGTATATTTTTATAGAGGTATATAGATATATTAACAAATGTAAATATCAAATGTAAATACCTTTAAGAAGTGCCAAAATGGTGAGGTAAAACAAAAACATTTTGACTGTTGGAGATGACATACAAAATGAGTTCTGGGGAAACACATGACTGCCCTCTGCTGTACCCCTTCTCACCAAGCTCCACCCAATGGATTGTGGGACCCTCTAGTCTATTGATTCTTAGAAATTACCGAAATTACCTCTCACTTCTTTATTGCAATTGCAATTGCAAAAAAAAAAAAAAAAAAAAAGAAAAAGAAAAAGATTTGGTTTGGTTTGAAAATATTCTCATATTTATTGGTAATTGAAAACAACTCATTCCAACAAACAAGTAAAGACATCCACATAATATCCATCTTAAATGTGTCATAAGGGCATCTGTGAATTAAGGAGAAGTGTGTTGCTATATAGTTTGTGAAGAAATGTTGTTTTTCATTTATCAACCATTTGAATTGTTATGGTATTGGGATTGACTCCTGCACAAATCATGTCATGTATGAATTTGAAATCTCCCAAAAAAAACAAAAAAAACAAAAAAAACTCTGACATTTAATGCCTTAAATCGTACTCGGTTACTAACGTAACCTCGGTTCTCTCTAGAAGAGGGAACGAGTACTGCGTTGAAAACGCTAGGGGGAAAAACTCTTTTTCACGAAATACTGAAGCAAAAAATTATCCTTTAATTTTGAAATAATGTAAAGCGCATTGCAGCAGCACGCAGCCATGGGCGAGACGGCTCGCTCGCTCATTGGCTGCTCTGCGGCAACTGCATAAGCCTATCGAGCGAGGCCTGTGGTGACGTCAGGCCAATGAGGGCGCTTCGCGCCCTCCTCGCCACTTTCCGCCGAAACGGGCGTGGCTTAGTCCTATAAAAGGAGCTCGAAAAGGCTGATTCACTGATTTTATTCATCGCCGAAGCGAACCAGAGTGAACCATACGCACGGCCAGAAAACGCAGTACTCGTTCCCTCTTCTAGAGAGAACCGAGGTTACGTTAGTAACCGAGTACGTTCTCTTACGAGAGGTCTCTCGTACTGCGTTGAAAACGCTAGGGGAACCAGTGCAAAACGCCGTGCGTACTGTGATTAATCACCCATAAACCTGGAACCCAGGATTTATCAAGCATAAATCACTAGAGGGACTCACAGAGAGTCCTGGAACAGAAAAGGGAACCCTTCTGCCCTTATATGGTGACGTCCACTGACGCAGTAACATGACATCACATAGACAAGGCGGGGAGCCTGAACTAATGTGGGAATATGTGGGTCTTACGCAATACTGCCTAAATGATAGCCGGTAGCGCACTGCGCTCGCGGCCTCAGCGACCTAATCAGACCACTGATTTGATTAAACTGACAATAGCTTAGCCTGCAGAGCGGGGACCTCTAGGTTATAAAACCTAATAAATGTAGACGGCGAGGCCCAGCCTGCCGCCATACATATGTCTTGTAAGGAAATCCCACTAGACCAAGCCCACGATGAGGCAACGCCTCTCGTGGAATGCGCTCTGACACCCAACGGGCATTGAAGACCCTTGGCAGTGTAAGCTAGCGCTATAGCATCGACTATCCATCTGGACAGGCTTTGTTTCGAAACAGCCATTCCCTTGGAACGTCCACTGAACGAGACAAATAGCTGCTCAGTCTGTCTAAAGACAGAAGAGCGAGACACATAAGCTCTCAGGGTCCTTACAGGGCAGAGAAAACTTGAGTCCCCTTCCTCGTCTGACACCGGCAGGGCAGACAGGGAGATAACCTGAGCCCGAAACGGTGTGTTGAGGGATTTTGGCACATAACCGTGCCTAGGTTTGAGTATGACTCTCGAGTCACCTGGCCCAAACTCTAAGGTCACCTACGTGCTTAACTGAAGCGAGAGCCAACAGAAACACTGTCTTGAATGACAGATGTTTGAGGCTAGCCGTTTGGATGGGCTCGAAAGGGGCACCTTTCATGGCCTCCAAAACTGTAGAGAGGTCCCACATAGGGACTGAAGGAGGTCTGGGAGGATTCAGCCTCCTCGCTCCCCTGAGGAAGCGGATGACTAGATCGTTCCTCCCTAATGACTGACCAAGCGTTGTTTCAGAGAACGCTGTAATAGCCGCCACATAGACTTTGAGCGTGGAAGGGGCTCTGCCCTTATCCAACAGCTCCTGTAGGAAGGAGAGAACCTCCGTCACCTCACAATCGAGGGGTGAAAAACCCCGAGCTGTGCACCAGCTGGAGAATACTGACCACTTTGAGGCGTAAAGCCGTCTGGTTGACGGTGCTCTAGCCTGAGTGATAGTGTCTAGCACCCTTACTGAGAGATCAGCGGGTACCCGTTGAGCGCCCACACGTGGAGGGACCACAACTCCGGGTGCGGATGCCAAATCGAACCCCTGGCCTGCGAGAGGAGGTCCCTCCTCAATGGCACTGGCCACGGGGCAGTGTCTGCTAGCTGCATCAGGACTGGAAACCACGGCTGGTTCATCCAGAGCGGCGCTACGAGCAGCACTGAGCATTTCGTTT
Organism: Scardinius erythrophthalmus; assembly: GCF_964197995.2. Lineage (NCBI taxonomy): Eukaryota > Metazoa > Chordata > Actinopteri > Cypriniformes > Leuciscidae > Scardinius > Scardinius erythrophthalmus. Next base: position 15,015,296 of record NC_138229.1, on the reverse strand, counting down.
CCCTGATCCGTTCTAACACCTGAGGCAGGAGGGAGACGGGGGGAAAAGCATAGAGCGGACAGCGCGGCCACGTTCGGGACAGCGCGCTCTCCCTCTTGGAAAAGAACGCGGGGCAGTGAGCGTTTTCGTGGGACGCGAACAGGTCCACCTCCGCTCTGCCGAATCTCTCCCACAACAGCCGGACTGTTTGTGGGTGTAGAGACCATTCGCTCGTAGGAATGTTGTTCCTGGACAGTCTGTCTGGACCCAGATTCTGGATCCCTGGCACATGCACTGCTCTCAGCGAGCGCAAGTTGCGCTGAGCCCATAAAAGGAGGCGTTCCGCCAGCCTGTACAGGTTTAAGGATGTGAGACCGCCCTGGCGATTTATATAGGACACCACAGACATGTTGTCCGAACGGACTAAGACGTGTTGGTCCTTGATTTGGGGACGAAAACGCGTCAGCGCGTTGTCCACTGCCATCATTTCCAGGCAGTTGATATGTTGGAGCTTTTCGCGTTCTGACCACAGGCCGAAAAACGCTCTGCCCTCGAGCAGCGCTCCCCATCCCGACGTGGAGGCGTCTGTCGACACCACTAACACTCTCGAGGAAGTCCCCAGGCTTACACCTGATTGGTACCAGTCGCTCGACTTCCAGGGCTTTAGAGCTTTCACACAGCTCTGATTGACCCTGAGACGCAGCCAACCGGATGCCCACGCTCTGCGCGGTACCCGCTCTTTCAACCAGAACTGCAGAGGGCGCATGCGGAGCAAGCCCAGCTGGAGAACTGATGATGCTGAGGCCATAAGACCTAGCATCCTCTGAAATTTCCTGAGCGTGACGGTCGCGCCGCAGCGAAAAAGTTTCGCCGTGCGCTGAATGTCTAGCACGCGCTGTGGAGACAGCCGCGCTATCATAGACTGTGAGTCCAGAACTGTGCCCAGAAACGAAGTCGTTTGACTGGGGTTCAGCGAACTCTTCGTCCAGTTGACTCTGAGACCAAGATTCTCGAGGTGATCGAGTAAAATGGTCCTGTGCTCCACGAGCTCTGATCGCGATTGAGCTAGAATCAGCCAGTCGTCCAAATAGTTCAGCACTCGCATGCCTCTGAGTCTGAGAGGCGCGAGCGCTGCGTCCATGCACTTCGTAAATGTACGGGGTGCCAGGGATAAGCCGAACGGCAGGACTGTATACTGGTATGCCTGGCCCTCGAAAGCGAACCTCAAGTATCGCCTGTGACGCGACGCTATCTGTATTTGAAAATACGCGTCCTTCAGATCTATCGACATGAACCAGTCTCCTCTGCGAATTTGCGCGAGGATTTTCCTGGTCGTGAGCATTCTGGAACTGCGTTTCATTAATGCTTTGTTCAGCCGTCTTAGATCCAGTATGGGTCTGAAACCCCCGTCTTTCTTGGGAACCAGAAAATATCTGCTGTACAGCCCCTCTTCGCTTTGAGCCTGAGACACAGGCTCTATAGCCCCTTTGCTCAACAGTTTTGATATTTCGGCGCGAAGTAGGTGTGCTACTTCTGAATTCACCGTAGTCTCGACGCGCGCTGTGAAGCGGCGAAGACGTCGATAAAACTGTAGCGAGTAGCCTTTCTTTATAATGCCTAGCACCCATTCCGAAACCCCTGGAAGCGCTGCCCATGCGTCCGCATGGATGGCTAAGGGCTGGATGCGAAGCGCGCTCTGTTCGCTGGGCGACAGAGGTGCTTCGGTGTGCTGCAGCATAGGCGGGATGCCCGCGAGACTCGGGGCGGGGGGCGCGCTGATCACAGCGGGCAGAGCGCTCGTCCTCAACCCGACTACGGTTCTTAACCAAGTGAGGGAGGGCTGAGCGGGTCCCGGAGGACTCATGGTGTCTGTGAGTAAGTGTGGGCACGGGGAAGCGGGCACATTTACTGCTTTGGATGCGCTGTCTGCCTGGGCAGAGCGAGCGCGCACAGGTTTCGTTTTTACAGAAACCCTGTGACATGTGTGACATAGTGTTTGTGGGCACTGGGAAGTGGGCACGTTTACTATGTTGTTTGCGCGATCGACCTGAGTCGATTTTATGGGTGCGCGCCCTGTGTGAAGGGCTGTGCTTGTGTGTAGGGATGGGCACATAGGAGTGGACATCAGCGCTACATTTATTGCACCATCGCCCGTGGCCGGAATACCAGAAAATACACTCTTTACAGGATTTATCTGGGTAGCCGTAAAAACGGCTTTTGTGTGCAGGCAAGCGGGCAACTGTACGGGCTTGCGCGTTGCAGAAGACGCTGAGACAGTTGCAATTCCTGGGACTGAAACAGCGGCGCGCTTGGGTGAGAGTCCGGCCGCAGCGGGACTCACACACCGGCGCTTTCCTAGGCACGCTAGGATGTCTTCGGGGCTTCCGGTTTCACCACAATCCTCGGCCGCGGCCCACGGGGAGCGGGGCGACGGTTGGCAGAGCGAGAGCGGGGCCTCGAGCTGCGTTGCTGTCGGTGTTGCGACGAAGCAGCAGGAGGGGGAGGCTGTGGCTGAGAGCTCCGTGGGGCCGGTTTAGCACGGCTCGCTGAAGAGCTAGAGCGCTTCGGGAGGAAGTGCTTAAAGGCTTGAGACGCTTTCTGGACCTCGGCGAATCTCTCTACGAACTCGTTGACAGAGGATCCGAAGAGGCCGGCAGAAGATAGTGGGGCGTCGAGGAACGCGGTGCGCTCAGAATCAGCCATATCTGAGAGCGTTAGCCACAGATGTCTCTCAGCTACAGTGGCGGAAGCCATACACCGTCCCATGGCCTGTGCAGCGGACTTAGTAGCGCGGAGAGAAAGATCCGAAGCGCTCCTTAAGTCCGAGAGGCAGATCGCGTCAGGTCCCATCTCATCCAGTCGACGGAGAAGATCTCCCTGAAAGATCTGCAGTGTAGCCATGGTGTGTAGTGCAGACGCGGCTTGCCCAGCGGCGGAGAAGATTCGCGCGAGCAGCGTCGACGTCATGCGGCAGGCTTTGGATGGCAACACCGGTTTCGTCCGCCGTCCAGCAGAGGGCGGGCAAAGATGGGTCGCTATCGCCTGTTCCACCGGCGGAAGCGAATGGTAGCCTCTGTTTTTAGCATCGTCTAGCGTAGCGAATGCTGGTGAGACAGACGAACGTGTTCGAGCTGAGAAGGGAGCGCTCCAAGCCTTCGCAACTTCTTCATGAAGCTCAGGAAGAAAGGGGGCAGGCTTGGATTCCGGAGAAGTGCGCTCACCAGGGAGAAAGCTACCATCCAGTCGAGTCCGAGAAGGGGGCTCCGGAGCGGACCACTCAAGGCCGAGGCTCGCCGCGGCCAGCGAGAGTACACGCATCAGCTCCCTCTCGATGTTAGCTCTTCTGTTAGGTGTATGGGCAGGAAGCGCGAGATCCGCAGAGCTCGCCCAGTCTTCACTGCCCGAGGCTAACAGAGAGCACGAGTCATCATCCCCCGACGCGGCTTTAGAATCAGCTTCCTCTGCTGAAGCGGCGGCAGACAGCGGTCGCTGAGCACCAGGAAGTGATCCAGGCGAAACCGGTGAAGCAGGCGGGCGAACCGGCGAGCTTAGTCGGGTTGGAGAAGGCTCCGGGACCCGCTGAGAGCGGCGCTTCTTACGGCGCGGCAGTACAGCGAGAGATGCAGGCTCGGAGAATACTGCCAGGCGAGTCCTCAGAGTCACCATAGGCATAAGCTCGCAGTGAGGGCAGCCGCCGTCAGCGAGCGCGAGCGCTGCATGGTCTTCACCCAGGCAGGAGACACAGATGACGTGACGGTCTCCCTCGCTGAGTGGGGCTCGGCACGAGCCGCATTTTGAAGGCATCTTGAAAAAGACGCGAGCTCTTTTACGAGTGTATGTCGCAGGGCGAACACACACACACACAGAGAGTAAACAGAAAAAGGATATGGGCGCCGGAAAGCGCAGCAGGAACGGCAGTCGAAGGCGGCGTGGGCCAGCAGCTTCCGTGAGTGACTCGTCCCGCTGAAGTGCTTCTCAGACGACGCGTTGCTTCCTCTCGTGATCCAACGATGCGTGAGCTTCGCTGAAGAGATGAAAAATCAGTGAATCAGCCTTTTCGAGCTCCTTTTATAGGACTAAGCCACGCCCGTTTCGGCGGGAAGTGGCGAGGAGGGCGCGAAGCGCCCTCATTGGCCTGACGTCACCACAGGCCTCGCTCGATAGGCTTATGCAGTTGCCGCAGAGCAGCCAATGAGCGAGCGAGCCGTCTCGCCCATGGCTGCGTGCTGCTGCAATGCGCTTTACATTATTTCAAAATTAAAGGATAATTTTTTGCTTCAGTATTTCGTGAAAAAGAGTTTTTCCCCCTAGCGTTTTCAACGCAGTACGAGAGACCTCTCGTAAGAGAACTAAAGTATATGATGTTGTTGTATGGTAAGCTCTTAGTGTTCTGTGACTGTGGGCTGCAGTGCGCAGTAATACACAGCTGAATCTGGCCAAGCAACATTTGAGATCTTTAGATCCACTTGTTGAAGGTCTTGATCAAATTTGGCAGAAGATCGTGCTATGGTTATGGGTAAGGCTGGACCTCCCTGTGGATAGCTGTAGACAATAAACTTTAGTTTTGATCTTCCATATTGTTTGTACCACTGTACATTTAGCACACTTCCATTGAATCCTTTGTAACTATAGGCAACACATTCTCATACCTAAGGCGTCACTTTTTGTCACTTTCAACCATGCTTCAATATCTGACGCTCAAAGCACCCTTTAGCGTCCATATGTGACGCTTCGGTTATGGGTAGGTTTAGGTCTGTGGTAGGGTTATGCGTCTCATATGGACGCTAAAGGGTGCTTTGAGCGTCAGATATTGAAGCATGGTCGAAAGTGACGCCTTGGGTATGAGAACGGGTTACATTTCCACCTACAACAGTGCTCTTTATAGGTGATAGTGGGAAGATTGCATTTGCCTCTGTCTCACCTAACAAAATAAAATAGCTTGGTTATAGGGAAGCAGCTCGACAGGAGTCATTAAATAAAATTACATACGATTCAGATTTAATTCAACATTAATTATATTAATTTAGAGGAAGGCAAAATGTGTGTGCATGAGTTTATCTCACCCAGATGGATCCATAAAGTCATAAGTGTGTAAATAAACATAATGGTTGATGTATTGGATGCCAAAATCATGATGTCTGTTTCATCACATACTGTAATATGGGCACCTGCACTTTAGTGAGATCCATTCAGAGACACTGAGACACTCCACCCTCTGAGTCAGATGAATGTTTCTGCATTTCTTGTCTCACTCCAGGTCTAGATCAGGGTGTTTCACTTCATTACAGGAGCTCTAAATAAAAAAATTAAATAAAAATGTTTTCTTTTGTTGCTTTTACTAATAACTTTTCACAGAAGAAGAAGAATATTAGGGCACCTTCAGTAATTGTATCTGTTCATTAATATGCATCTTTTATAGGATTATAGATATACAAAAGACATCATATACAACATAAGATTTAATTGGGGGAACATCTTTTAGAACAGGGTCTCTCACTTCAGTAATAGATGAGAAAAAGCATCTGTATTGACACTTGATTGACAAGTAACAGTTTAATCACTAGAAATGCATGATAGTGGAATGTACTGTATTGCCACATCAACTTTCAGAGCATTTAGATATGATATATTTTAGATATATTTGTTTTCACCTGAAACTGTTTAAACACAATTTAAAACCGCTCGACCTTCTGCTTAGCTTTCCAGTTATGTACATGTTGTAGTTTTATGCATATATATATATATTTTAGAGCATCATGCTCTATTTAGTGTAGTTCGTAATTTTAGATGTTTCATCTTAATTTTGTACAGGGGTTTTGAGTTTCCTGTCACTGTGGGCTGCAGGGCACAGTAATACGTTGCAGAGTCCGTAACTGAAGCAGAGGAGATCTTCAGATCCACACGATTTTTCTCCTCATTTAATTTAGCAGACACTCCAGGTATCGGAGGGTCAGTTGGCTGCTCAAGATTGGGTTCACTAACCAGAAACAAGAACTCTGGTTTAAAGCTGCTGTATTGACGATACCACAGGAGAGAATCACTGCTGTAAGACCCATTGTATTTGCAGGCCAAAGTGATAGAGCCAGCAGCGCTAACAAATTCAGATGAGGAGAGAGGCGCTATTCCTTCTCCACTTATATCACCTGAAACAGGCAGAGCATTGCAGTTTATTACCCATTCAACACAAATAATTGATGTCTAACGATGACTTATTTTTGGAAGGTTTACTTAAAAATGTCAGATAGCTTACCTGAAAAGAGAAGAATGAACCAGACATTGCATAGAAACATCACGGATCCTCAAGCAGCCCAAACTTTATAACTAAGAGATTTTGGCTGATTCTGGACACCAAGGTTCAAATCTTCTGTAATCTGAGTGAACGCTGCCATCTGCTGTACATTTTATGCTATTATTTTACTGGTTACTGATTAGTTTGTATTACTAATTTCAGTAGCTATTTAAGGACAAGTAGTTTGCCTGATATAAATGGTATATTTTACTGTTGATTTATACCAGTTTATATCAGTGCTATAGATGAAACATAAGCATCACTAATGGGCTAGTGTGTTATGAGACTTATGTATGGACATAATGCCACCTTGTGGCTGCAATAATGAATTTAAATCAATCAGCTGTGAGAGAACAATGTAATTCAAGGTACAGCATATTTTGTAGGACATCTTAAATGTTTTGCTTTCCCAAACAAACTTGCATTCTTACGTAAAATGTTCGTGTTCCCCGAGAAATTGAACGTGCTCTCTCAAAACATTTTAGTTCTTTGTGACCCCACACAAAGTGTCTTAGGTGAATGCAAAAGCCTTGAAATATATTCTTTCCTCCCATCCCATATTTTTTCAACCACCATGTCCCTTTTGGGGCTCTGTAATTTTCATATTCTTGACACCAAGACATTGTTTTATTTATTTTTTTAAACTGTTCACTGGAAGGTTCTTTGGGGAATCCAAAAATGGTTGTTCTATATATGGCATTGCTGCAAAAATCCCTTTTGGGACCTTTATATTTAAGAGTGTAAGGGTGTTGTATGAGGGTTTTGAATATGGGCAACCAATTTATATAAAATAAAGTTGTTGGGCACAAAGAACAGAGTTACTTTACTGGACCACTAAATCCACAATTTTGTCTAGAAAGTTTAGCTATCTTTCTTTTTATATAGTGAGTGAAAGAGATTAAAAATGAAGAGAGACAAAATAAAAGGGTGACCAGTTACAGGACAAAATACATTCACATTCCCTTTATTCACTCATGTAAATGTAAACCTAAAATCTTGCCCACAAAGTATCATCTATTCGTTTTACCATGTTAATGTTAAAATGTCCATTCTTTTTTTTACATTATTTATAAAGCTAGTTTTTTTTTTTATTCTTATTTATGGAAAGTACTCAAGCATTTTGACAATTCCAATCTGTTCAATCAATTTAATCTGCTCAATCTGCAAAGAAACATGAGTGTATGAAAGACAGATATTATGTTCTTTCTCTTTCTTTAGGTTTTTGTACAGTGTTTTAGTGTTTCCTGTCACTGTGGGCTGCAGGGCGCAGTAATACACAGCAGAGTCTGATACTGTAGCAGAGGAGATTTCCAGATACACACGTTTTTCACTCATACTCATTTGTCCATCCATTCCAGGGATACGGGGAGTTGCATATGTTACATGGTTTGAGGATGACTCCCGGACGAGGAGCACAAATTCAGGCTTGGATCCAGGATACTGTCGATACCAATGCAGACTGTTTGCACTGCCATTATATTGACATGAGAGAGAGACCGGCTTCCCCTCAGTTACATGCACATTATTCTGCAATGGTCTTATTGACTGAGCAAATGTATCTGCATAGAATAGAAAACATTCAGTTAGGAAGAATAACAAGATGAAGGCGTTCAGAAAATGTAAATCAAATTGCAAATGAATACTATGAACTTGCATTAAATAAAATTAATTACTATTCCAGTTTTAAACAAAACTACTTACATTGCATTACTGAAAACACAAGCAGAGAGCACAGGAGCATCATCCTGAACCATAAATGAAAACTGCAGACAGAACTGTGAGATTTTTGTGAGATCCTTCAAAGCTCCACCCATAACAATCAGTGAAAGCATTCAGAGACATAGCGCTATCTTAATCAGATTTAGTTTGGTCTTGAAATAAGATTGACACAAATACTATTTCATTAACTGAAGAATGATATTAAAAAATGAGGCAAGAATTCTATAATTAAATTAAACTTTTCTGAAAATGTCAAGCTTTGCAAGTGTAAAATCTTCCTCTTTTTTTGTTTGAAAGCAAAAAAAGTTTTTTTTATATATATTTTTTTTTACCTTTCTTTCAAACTTCAAAAGAAGAGAAAGCAATATATTAAAGTATTATATTGTTTAAGTCAAAGATCCAAAATCTTTATTTAAGTGTATGATCACAACAGTGACGTTAAACCAATACTATTAGCATGGCCGTAACCAGGGTTTGAAAATTAGTGAGGTCCGGGGTGAGGTGCAGGGCCGGATTAAGAATTCGGAGGCCCCTGGGCACAATGTGTTGTAGGCCCCCCTTAGGCAGGCCAAATGTATAGTTTGTCGAAGGATATTTGAATTTTGCATTAACAGTTTTAGTTTACTGACTTAAAAGGAACTTTGTTGTACTATGCTGGAGTAAATTTCATAAATGATCGTTCTTTCCCATAGGATTTTGTAAAACTATGATGGGTGGACCTCTGTCCCTCTAGGGGGGTTCGGGGGCATGCTCCCCCGTAAGAAAATTTTGTACATTTTAAGGCTAAATGCATCAATCTGGTGCTCTTTGAGAGCTCAAAATTAAGAGCTTCAACGGGCTTCAACCCATGAACTGTGCAAAAAGAAAAAACATTGACTTGTACCTGGACATTAAAGGGGGCTCAAACTTATTTTTTAGTTATGATATAGAGTTTGTCTACATTACATTATCACTGGTGTTTTAGTATGCCAAACAATTAGTGATATATATATATATATATATATATATATATATTATATGTATATATATATATACTGTATAAGAATATGACACATAGGCCTACTGATGATGAATAAAGTATAAGGCTATTAAATAGCAGTTCCAAAATAGTTTTTGTAAATACAAATAAGTTGGTATGTCAGACCACAATCATTTAGAAATATAGTGCAAAAACACAGTGAAAATAAGTGGCATTTTTGGGTTAAGGAAACAACAGTAACCATGGTAAATACACAATACTAACATGAGCTGTTAATGAACATGACCACTGATCCTGATGAATAGAATGAAAATTGAATGAACATAAACCTGCATGTAAATCATTCCAAACATGAAGTAAGTTGCGGAATTTATTGGCACTTTTTGGTAATTTCATGACTTACAAATTGACATCAACTACGATGTTGTTGCATCATGCTTGTAGTTTCTTTTGCGCTTTATTTATAATAAAGTGACATAAAGCGCTCTGCCGCATTTGCGCGTGTAATTGAAGAGGACGCGCAACGAGACTGACGGGACAGGAAAGTACGTTTTTTTTAGGTGAGAGACTTTTTATTTCGTAACAAGTTACAAATAACGTTAGAATAATGATACAGATCTGTATTATGCTATTGTTTTTGATAGTGTTGTAGCCTACATTTCTTACAGATAATCATGATCATTGCGTTTGTCTTACCGAATTTGGTATCTTCCTGTCAGCAATTACAGTTTGTCTAAGCTTCTTCTTTTTATTAATGCCACGAAAAACATTAAAAAAAAAAAACAAAAAAATAATAATAATGAGAAAAAAGTTCAAAGCTTGTGTTTTGGAAAAGAAAATTAATATATCACTAGCCCTAACATTCAACTTTCCACTTTATTAACGTCCTAAAGTGTCACAATAAATGGGAAAAACGAGTCCAAAAGACGTATAATAGGTGGATCTGGCAACACAGAGGCTGCACCCGCGCCCTCACTCACAACCATAGACTGTAAGCTCACAACGCGCTCTCAAGCCCCGTTCACTGTTCCTTCTCTCAGCGACATGAATTGCAAACACACATATGACGTAGCTTAAACGGCTAATTAATCATTCAGAGAGCTTGAAATTTTATTTTTGAATATAAAAAAATGACCGAGGTCCGGACCTCGGTGACCTCATAGCTGGCTACGGCCGTGACTATTAGATTATATGGAAGGTTAAGAACACATGATATTGTCTTTCATTTTAATTATATTATATTCTTACAGGACATTTAAAGTCTCCATAAAAATCAAAATGGACAATTCAGTTTTGTTTATTTTTTTATTGAATATTGCAATATTTAGTGTATATGATTCAACTGTGCGCATCTTTTTTTTTTATGTATCCTAATAATCTTTGATCAAAATAACTTCGCCTTCTTGGCAAGACATCTCTTGCCATCTCTGATGAGGTGTTTTCTGACGTGAAGGCGGGACAACCTGTCACTCACATGAGATCACAGCAATAGCAAACCACAAAGATCCAGTCAATTTCCAATGGACAAAATCAAATCTTACCCTAATTTTTTCTTGTTTAAGTAGCTACATCACTCAGATATGCATCACAATAGGGAAGAAAAGTTGTATGCTGACTTTAACATTAGTTTCACATTACTCCTCATAGAAGTTTTTGTTCAGTGTGGCTGTTCTTCCTGTCACTGTGGGCTCCAGGGCGCAGTAGTACAGCGCTGAATCTGTGACTGTAGCGGAAGAGATCTGCAGATCTACCTGCTTCTCCACCTTATCCACACTGGCATTCAGTCTTGGGAAAGGGGGTTCTGCGTGTGTTACACTGCCTGATTCATAAACAAGGAGCAGAAACTGAGGTCTGGATCCAGGATATTGTCGATACCACTGTAAAGTACGTGCTTGGCTATCATATTTGCATGAGAGAAGGACTTGCTCTCTCTCAGTGGCATGTTTTGTGGTCTGCAATGGTGTTATTGACTGGCCAAAGGATTCTGCAAATAGAGCATGAAAAATAGTCATCAGAAAAAAAAAAAAAAGTTCAGCCATTATCATTATCTATAATCTGAACAGTTATGAATTATTATTTTTTTACTATGTATTTACATAAACAAATAGTAATTTTTTTGTAAATATACAAGAATTCAAATAGTATAAAATAATGAAGAAGTTACTTAATCCTACTCACCCTGAATGGCTAATAGTACAAGTAGGTAAAAAAGCGATCTCATTTTTGCACTGCTGAAGAACAGACTGAAATCATAAGAGATGAATGCCAACTCAATCTCTTGAAGCTCCACCCACACATCTCAGTGTGATTATGATGCACAAAACATGTCATACATGGAAGAATGTGAAATACATTTTGGCTATATATATGATTATATAGATAGATAGTTCTACCAGAAAGACTCGGGAGAATAAATACTGTGACAATTATACATTTATTAACAGCCCAGCAAGCAATAAAGTTATTTGACGTAGGCCCCATCCGTAGCTCGCAATCTGAGGGTCCGGACTCTGCATATCCTGCCTGAAGACAAAGGCACCCCACCACCTCCAAGACGGATCCTTCCCTCCACCGTCCCCACCACCACCAGGATGGCCCCTTCCCATACCTCACAGGGGGTCGGCTGCGCCCCTGCTTTTGTCTTCAGGAAGGATATACAGAGTCCGGACCCTCAGATTGCGAGCTACGGATGGGGCCTACGCCAAATAACTTTATTTAACTTTATTGATGGAGGTGAATGGAAGCGTCAGCATCTGCGAACTCAAACGTGTGTAAGTACCAATCTTTTATACCACGAGTATTATAATGTGATTGGATAGATGAGAAGGTAAAGTGACACAACAATTGAGTCTCTTCTCTAATTCTCTCTAAGGCGAGCCAGGCCTTCTCGTCCAACATCACAAATGCGCTTCTAGAATAATGGTCAAAAATTCCCATAAACACACTTCTAAACCTTGTGGAAACCACTTCTAAGCCTTCCCAGAAGAGTTAAAGCTGTTATAACTGCAATTAAACCCTACGGATTAAGAATGTGATGTCATTAAACTTCATGTGCATGTAAAGGCAGACGTCCCAAAACTTTTGACAATATAGTGCATGTATTTCCATACCTCCCTGCACCCTGCTCGAGCAGACATCACACAACATCAGCACGTTCTGTTAAGCGATGCACAGTTGTAGACAGAGCGCCATAAACAAACAGCAGGCGCCTTCTACAGTTCCTCCTGAACCAAAACAATGAGTTTATGCTCTTCACGCCATGTCATATCCATAATTACGAGATGGCAACCAGTGACGTTCTACCCGGAGCTCATACTCGGATTTATGTGTCTCTATCAATGCTGCAATTAATCTGAAGCAGTCAGGTGGTACAAGTAAGAGCTCTGTAAGTTGCTTTCGTTCATCGGTATTGTAATGTTATGAAGTAATTTAATGCCGTCTCGTGACGCTTTGCAGTATCTGCTGTGCGTTCATGTCTTTTGGAGACGTGGCTTTATAGATGCTCTGAAGTGAGGGCTGGATCTCATGCTTTCAAACCTAGCTTGCTATTGCTAGCCACTCTGAAAATTGCTAACCCTACCTTTAAAGTTGCTAGATCAAAATGCTTGAATGCAAACATGTATAATCATTCAATACTTCCAGCCATTGAGTAGAGACAATGAACACAGATTCCAGCCTCTATTTTCAATGTGTCTCATTTTTGTACAGTGCATGCATGTTTCCTGTCACTGTGGGCTGCAGGGCGCAGTAATACAGAGCAGAATCAGTTAATGCAGTGCCAGTGATCTCCAGATCCACACGATTCTTCTCCTCATTTAATTTAGCAGATATTCCTGGAACTGGAGGGTCAGCTGATTGCTCAAATTTAGCTTCACTAACCAGAAACAGGAAGTCTGGCCTGGATCTCGGGTATTGACGATACCAATGGAGAGGATCTGTAGCAGCTGATCCAGTGTAATTGCAGGACAGGGTGACTGTTTTACCTTCTGAGACAAATTCATCAGGAGAGACTGGTGCTATCCCCTCACTAGAAGCATCCCCTAAGAGAAAGAGGGGAAGAAAGATAGGAATAATGAATGGAGATGAAGTGAAGTATAGGCCTACTTTGAATTGCTTTCTCTTCTCAGTTATGCTTATTTGATTAATTGCATTTATCTTACCTGTTAAGATTGAGATAAGCCATAGACAAAAAAGGGATATCATTTCTGACGAGGAACAAATGAGAGCCACTATTGAACTATCTCTGAAACCTCTGCATGCCTGAAGTAATTACCTTGTATCTCCTCCTCTTAGTGCTTTTGAAGATTTGGTTCATTTTATTTTCATTTTTGGTTGAGGAGCGTCCACTTGTGGATAATTTCAGACATCACATCACAGTTTTCTATGGCGCCAACTGTAGAAATTTCACATTGGCTTGATGAAAAAACATTTAAGTCAGTGGCGTAGCCTCCGTTTATACCCTACTCGAGCCAGAGGGGGGTCCGGGGTGGCACTGGACACCCCTGACATGTGATTGGCCACCCCGGGTGCCAGTAGCAAAATTTTATTTGCTACTGGCAGTTGCTGATGCTGATTAAAAAAAAAAAAAAAAAAAAAATTACGTTCGCCAGCAGCGCGGCTCGCGCGCAGTTTTCAAACGGACGAGCAGAGGACGAGAGAAAACATATTTGAAGTAAGTTTTTAAGGTTTAGCATCAGGGTGGTTTGCTCCGAATAGCCTACATTAGGCCTAATACACGCATATGCAGTACTTGCCGTGTGTACGTTACAGTATACAAATGTTCTAGCTAATGAGAGGATAGGAGATCAAAACGCAGGCAAAGAAGAGCAGAAACAAGCGATGTCATAATGCGATCACTTTAGGACTATGAAGCTTTATGGGTGTAGGGTGTTGATGGACTCGATCTACTGTGTTTTGATCATCATTATGAATCTGATCTAGTTGTAGTCTTTGATAAAAATGCGATTTTCTCAGCTTTTTGCTCATGTTGCTTTTTATGAAACTTACATTCAAGTGTTGATAAAAAAAGACGCACGAAGCTAGAATAAAACATTATTGAAATTGTTGAACACCATAAAATTGTGAAAATGACCAAAAACACTTTTTTTTTCTTTCTTTTTTTTTACACTGGCGAGAATAGTTAAGATAAAAATGTTGGTATGATGATGATTAGAATATGAATATGATCATATTTTAAATTTGTCAAATTAAACATGAAAAGAAAGGGAGAGATATCAGAGCTCTTTTTAAATAAGCACAAACATAGTCCAGTCATTTTAAGAAAAAAGGTTGAACAAATTGCAACAGAAGCAAACTCAAATAATTTTGTATCCTCATTATGTCCTGAGTAAGGAAAAAAAGTCCAGAAGAATCCCATTAGGGGAAAGTTTCGAAAACTGTTTCTGGGGATTCACTTTTTATTTTACCTGCCTTTTGTCTTCTGCATTCTCCTTACCAATGTCTCCTGTTCTTCCTTCAGACTCGTCCCCAAACAGTCCTATGGACCCAGCCCCAAACCCCATCTTAATAATTAATAAAGGCTGGTTTCTAAAGTACTTCTTCCTGCCTCTATGTATTAATGCTCATGGGTAGCCTAAATGGGTTCCATTCAGACCTTAACATTAAGTATTTTACTGTTATGTGTCAACAAGATTCAACAAGACATGTTCACCTGGCTAGACCCAATGTTTAGATCTGTTCCCCTAATGGGATTCTTCGGAACTTTTTTTTCCTTACTCAGGACATTTTGAGGATACAAAATCAGTTGAGTTTGCTTCTGTTGCAATTTGTTCAAGGTTGACCCCCATTTTGTCTTAAAATGACTGGACTAACTGGCAGATCAGGTGCAAACAGACCCCAGCCCTTGCATCACCACTGGCTAGTAAGAGTCAGTGTGGTCAGACTTCAGAACCAGCAACAGGTCAGAGCATCTACCAGACACAGGCAGTCAATTACATACCCAATTCAGGAATTTAAGTTGAGATGATTTCGCCAGATTAAAAGGATAGTTCACCCAAAAATGAAAAAAAAAAAAAAAAAAAAATTATAAATTAAATAATTATAATTAGAAAGAATTATTATAAATTATTATAAAGAAATAATTATGTTGTATTAAATCTTCCTAGGATAAGATTTTATATTGATGGGCAATAAAATTGTTTACATTTTTCAAGGACATGTCTGCTTGATGCCTGCTATATCTAAATAAAAAAAAAATGTAAATAAACGCAGCAGTTCATAACAGACACATGCGGTATCTTATCTCAGACACATGCGGTATCTTATCTCATTGGTGCTTCAGCTTTGTTTTCTGCAAATATTTTGGATGTTCAACACTTACAGACACAAACAGAGTCACCCAGTTCCTTCCACAAGCTTTTCCACTGTGTGTGTGTGTGTGTGTGTGTGTGTGTGTGTGTGTGTGTGTGTGTGTGTGTGTGTGTGTGTGCACTGTGTACCCCCGGAAGTAGCAGTGGCCACCCCGTGGCAGCCCCATTTATAAAACTCTAGTTTCGCCACTGTCTGTAAACCTTTGACTATCTTAATGTATATGCTATGACTTGTTTCAGCAAAAGGACAGACTATTGTGGTGATGATGCACTGGCATTTAAGACCAGATGAAGCAAGTGTTTAGAGCTTCATCTTGAATGATGCATCGGAGGTTTTTGTATGATGCTGTTAGATTTCCTGTCACTGTGGGCACCAGGGCACAGTAATACATGGCAGAATCTGCCTGTACAGCAGAGGAGATCTTCAGATCCACTTGTTTATCTTGAACTCCAGCAGAAAATCTGTCTGGTCTATCATCCATTTCTCCACCTGGGAAGATGTAAAGGAGGAACTCCGGTTTGGATCTGGGATATTGTCTGTACCATTGTAAATTCTTTACAAGACCCGTATAGTCTTTGTAACTGCAGGACAGAGTAACAGTGTCACCAACAAGTTTATTTTCATCCCCTGACAAGGGTTTTATTGCATCTGCCTCTGTGTGGCCTATAAATTGAGAATAAACACCTGGTTAGATAAATCAAACAGTAATTTAACCGTAAAAAGTATAGCAGTAAATAAGTAAAAAGTAACTGATCCAGATTGGAGAGAAAAAAACTTTATCTTACCAATAAATGTCCACAAAAAACTGAGGAGAGAGAAAATAATCATGATAGCAGATATCTGAAGAAGAATCTGAATGACTACAGAGAGTATCAAGAGTATCATACAGACTGGATGCCTTTGAATTCTGACAACCTCCTTCAGATGAAAATGCTTCTACATCATGATATTAAGCTCTGCCTTCTGGCAAAATGATTTACTTCTGTATTTCTGTCTTTAGGCCCTGTCCCAAATGGAACCCTAAGCCCTTGCAGTCTTCCTTCGAGTACACACTTTCGTGACGTAATGCAGGTTTGACTGTCAGGTAGAAGTCTGCTGTGGAGAAAGTGAAGACAACTAAATACATTTGTGATATTTGGTTACAGAGAGAGAGAGATTTGTAGAGTCCTATTATTGAAGGAAGAAGGTTTAACTAGATTTATTTTCCCTGCATGGCCTTTCTTTATGTGTTCAGGATTCCACTTGTAAGGAAATTAATAGTTTATAAGGTTGTTGGCTAATTTTTGTTGAAAAATAAACATCACCAGCTTCAAATAAATATGTCTGGTAAGAAATCTGAAGGAGGGTTGGAAATGCTAGATTATGTGGATATATTACTTTTAAGATTAGAAGTGAGGGGGCACAGTGACTGAAGGGCCCCCAGGGTCCACTCATGGCGCCGACACTGCCCCCACTTGTGTGTGTGTTCTCTATGGAAATATGTGTTGTGTTGGCAGGCCTACTTGTGGATTCATGAAGAGATCTTACAGTTACTGATGGCTAATGCAGTCACAGAAACACACAGAATACTTGTGCTTGTTAAACATCAATGAAAAGCATGGCTGATCTGCAGGAAGATTATGTACTGAGGAAAAGGCTTTCCTGTCACTGTGGGCACCAGGGCACAATAATACTGTGCAGAGTCTGTTACTTTAGCAGGGCTGATTTTCAGTTCCATGAGCTTTCTGTCTTTGTCAACTTCAGCAGAAAACCAGTGGGCTGATGGATCTGCTTTAACTGGATCTCCAGATTCAGTCATGTAGAGAAGGAGTTCTGGTTTGGATCTCTGATACTGGTGATACCACAGTAGATTGTAAACAGCACCACTGTAGTTACAGGAGAGAGTAACACTGTTACCATCGTGAGCTTCTTTTTCAGGACCATGAGAAGTTATTAGATCACCAAGAGAGTCTCCTGAAGAAAAAAACATACTAAATTCACTATTGTGATCCGATAAATGTAATATTACCATGTTTAAATCAAAAGATGTGGTGATAAAATAAATGAATCTCACCTGCTAGTACTGATAATATTACAAGTGCACAGAGCAGCATGATGGAGAGAAATGACAAACTCAGATGTGTCTTTTCTTCACTGGAACACTGTGATTTAAGTCTGGAGCTCCACCCTGTGGCAAGATTTGATCTTCCATGATGAGTCTTGAGCTCTTTGTGTACAGAACTACAGAAATGAGGAGAACACACTCTTCTGGGTGAAAACAAACACATTCAGACCTTCATGAATCACCAAGGACTTGCTCAGTTTTTGTATTTTTACCCTCTAAAAAAGACTTTGGTCATGATAGAAGGTTCTTACATGCATCCATCTTAAAGCTGTTGTCACGATTTATAGATTTTTCAGTTGTTGGTTTTTAGAAAAAAATAATAAAAGAAAAGAAAATTGTAACAAATGAGAAAACATTCATTTTTTGTTATTGAAGCTTTCTTATAAATGAGACAAAATAAAATGTGTGTATGCACATGGAAATTACTGGAACACCTCATGTGAAGATACATTGCATATTTCTTCTCCGTTTTAAGAAATTGAAATCAAACATCATATTAAAGCTTTCCACACAAATAAAACTTAAAGAAGCTTTTGGATTATTTATTGAGATGTCAAACTGAACTGTAAAATCAGTAACAGCACAAAGGCACATGACTGGAATCAGGGTTTTCGTTCAGTGTTTCTGGGCTTTCTGTCACTGTGGGCCTCAGAGCGCAGTAGTACAGAGCAGAGTCTGACACCTCAGCAGAAGAGATCGTAAGATTCACTTGTTTTTTGTCTTTTGAGTCTTTTGCTGACAGACGAAGAGAAGGCTCAGAAGACTCTGAATTTCCATTTACAAGTATCAGGAACTCCGGTCTAGATCCCACATATTTCCGATACCATTGCAGGTCATATACAAGGCCACTGTAGTTACAGGACAGGGTCACATTGTCACCTCTGATAATATGTTTTTCAGAAGACAATGGCTGTATTGTGTCAGCAAAGGAATTTCCTGTAATGGACAAAAGGCATCTGTATTTATTAAACTGATACTAAAGTCACCATTTTATATAAAATATACCACATAATTTCTTTTTTAAATGAACAAAAATAATATAAGAAATGATTTACCTATAAATAATGACAGTGGTATCCAACAAAAGAGAAACATGATGGTTTCTGATGAAGAGTGATTGTAAAGATAACAAAGCAGGAATACTTCAACTGAATCAGCCTTTCACACATTCAAGTCTTTGTGAATTTGCTCCACCCTCTTGCTGAGACTTGATTTTCTCTGATAGGCTGTTTTTTCTTAAAATGAAAAGACCCGACAGCGTTTTATTCATCAGTAATTTATTGTAGGTGATTGGATGCTGGCGTGTCACAATTTTTGTATAATACAAGATGTGTTAATGTTTTTGTACAGTGCAGGTGTGTTTCCTGTCACTGTGGGCACCAGGGTGCAGTAATATACAGCAGAGTCTTTCACTTCAGCAGAAGAGATCTCCAGATACACTTCTGTCATTTCTTTTTTGGGTATCGCTGTGAGACGTAAAGTAGGTTCGGATGAAACAGCAGTCTCTGTATGAAAAATAAGGAACTCTGGTCTGGATCTTGGATATTGGCGATACCACTGGAAGCTGGGCCCAAGTCCGCTGTATTTGCAAGAGATAATAGAACTTTCTCCAACTGAAACATGCTTTACTGGTGAGAGAGATTCTATTGAATATGCATCAGCACTCTCTGTAAAAGAAGAAGAGTATTACTGCTCAACAGAACTGTTAAATACTTGATACAGATTGTGTAACAAACTAAGTTACTGTTACATGTTTGGTCAGCTGCTGTTGACACTAATACAACAATCAGAATTAAAGTATTACCTACCCTTAAGCAGTGAAAATACAAACAAGACTACAGTAAACCTGGCCATTGTTCAGTAGAATTCACTCAACCTCGAGACTCGAGTGACTGAATGCTTTAAGTGTTACACTCAACCTTGAGTCAATCACATTTAACTTGAGCTGCTTTCTAACAACATTCTGCAGAGCTCCACCCTGTGGCAAGGAAGTGAGCAACAACAGACTTATATTCTATTGAGACTATTCATAAGGAAATTATTTTCTATGGTGAAAGATTTACTGTATAAATATGACTACAGTTATTTTCAGTGACTAATGTAAGATGAACTTAAAAGATTGAGTAGCAGGCGGAATAGTTTAGTCATAAATTATACAGTGAAGCAGCTTCTGCTTCTGAATGACTGCTTCAAACGTTAAAGCTTCATTATACAGTAGGCTCCAAGAATCTGAAAAATAAATACATTTCTGGGTCACTAATAAAATAAACAGATTTATGACACTGACCATGCAAAGATCAGATTTTCCTGTTTCCACTGAAGTACAAGGTGCTTTTTGGAATATTCTCAAATAATGGACATCACTGAAAAAAAGTATTATAACTGTTTTAAATTAAGCAGAAATGTAAAAGAGGTATTTTCACTATAGCGTCTCAGACTTTTTGACACCACTGTGTAATATTGATAATACATTATGCCTCTGTCTTTTTTTTTGTTCACTTGTATTTATTTGGTCATTTTTAGTTGGTGTTTCTGCTGTTTGATTGAAAGACACTGGACAAATGTTCACAACTGAACATTTTTATTTAGTATTTAACATCATGTTTGTAATGCTAAGGCTTTCAAATGCATGTTAAATGTGATTGAATATATCACAGGTTTTTGTACAGTGTTGTAGTGTTTCCTGTGACTGTGGGCTCCAGAGCACAGTAATACACAGCAGAGTCTGATACTGTAGCAGAGGAGATCTTCAGATCCACACGTTTGATTTCTTTTGTAGCTTTTGCTGACAGACGGAGTGAAGGATCAGGTGGATCTGAATACTCTGTGATGAGAATGAGGTGCTCAGGTCGAGATCCAGCATACTGACGATACCATTGCAGATTATTTACATCAACGCTGTAGTTACAGGAAAGAATCACATTTTGACCTCTGAAAACTTGCTTTTCAGAGGATAATGGGTATATTGTGTTTGCAGAGGAATTTCCTGTAAAAAAAGGGACATGCATCTTTATTCATTAAACAGAAAACTTATTTTGGCATTAACACATGTATAAATTGCTCCACTTAATGCTGCTACATATACTACATTTTCATTTTATAAATCTTTATCAAGCTTTTAAAAATGAAAACACCTACCTATAAATAAAAACGATATCCAACAAAGGAGAAACATGATGTATGGTCAATGAGGGAGTGATGGCAAATTCGAGTGACTCTGAGACAGCCTCTTGCACATTAAACACTTTGTGAGAGAGCTCCACCCTCTGTCCCATGTGTCTTTCCTCTACCTGAAAACACACACACATTTTGATTGCTAATTTATTAGATGTAAAGTTTATTAGAATACATTTATTAATGGGTAATGGTTATTGTGTTTTTTTTTTTTTAAAGCAACATGCACTTCCATTTATTAAAGGACATATTGCACATGCTATGGTATATAAAAGACATAGCTTGTTCCTTTGTAAAGTTTAAAAGACACACATTGTGTAGTTTGTCAAAATGGAAAAGAAAACAAATAATAAAATAAAAATAAAAAAAATTCTGTGGAAAAAAACAAATCCTGCAAGTTTAAGAGCACTGAAGGGTCAGTTTAATGCTGTTGATCACAGCAGAATGAGACAGTTTTGTGATATGAACTTGCAGTATCATTTTTGAATCTTTTGCATGGTTGCGGGAGAGGTGTTGTTGTTCAGATATTTTCTGAAATGAGGATCGTACTCATGTTTCTGTACAGCGTAGAAGGGTTTCCTGTCACTGTGGGCTCCAGGGCACAGTAGTATATTGCAGAGTCTGCTATCTCAGTTTTGGAGATCTCCAGATTTAGTTGTTTTTTGCCCTTCAGCGCTTCAGCGGCATAGCGGTCCTTCTCCACGGGACCCAGATTTTCAAAAGCTTGCAAGAGAAATTCAGGGGCAGTGTTGGGATACTGTCTGTACCACTGCAAACTCTTTATATTACTTCCACTGTAGTTGCAGGAAAGAGTCGTCTTTCCTCCTTCTAAAGCATGCTTTTCAGGAGATAGGGGTGTGATTGCATTTGCAAAAACACTCTCTGGGAAAATATAAACAACAGAGGAATAGTATTGGGGAACATTCAGTATTTGATTCTTCATTAGTATACTTTTATAGAGGTATATAGATATATTAACAAATGTAAATATCAAATGTAAATACCTGTAAGAAGTGCCAAAATGGTGAGGTAAAACAAAAACATTATGACTGTTGGAGATGACATACAAAATGAGATCTGGGGAAACACAGGACTGCCCTCTGCTGTACCCCTTCTCACCAAGCTCCACCCAATGGATTGTGGGACCCTCTATAGTCTATTGATTCTTAGAAATTACCGATTTCCCTCAACAGACATGAGGAAATTACATCTCACTTCTTTACTGCAATTGCAAATTTTTTTTAACAAAATTGCAAAATTGTAAAGTTTAAAAGACACACATTGTGTAGTTTGTCAAAATGGAAAAGAAAACATAGGTAATAAAATAATAATTCTGTGGAAGAAAACAAATCCTGCAAGTTTAAGAGCACTGAAGGGTCAGTTTAATGCTGTTGATCACAGCAGAATGAGACAGTTTTGTGATATGAACTTGCAGTATCATATTTGAATCTTTTGCATGGTTGCGGGAGAGGTGTTGTTGTTCAGATATTTTGTGAAATGAGGATTGTACTCATGTTTCTGTACAGTGTAGAAGGGTTTCCTGTCACTGTGGGCACCAGGGCACAGTAGTATATTGCAGAGTCTGCTATCTCAGTTTTGGAGATCTCCAGATTTAGTTGTTTTTTGCCCTTTAGCGCTTCAGCGGCATAGCGTTCCTTCTCCAAGCGACCCAGATTTTCAAAAGCTTGCAAGAGAAATTCAGGGGCAGTGTTGGGATACTGTCTGTACCACTGAAAACTGTTAATAGACGTCCCACTGTAGTTGCAGGAAAGAGTTGTCTTCTCTCCTTCTAAAGCAGGCTTTTCAGTAGACTGGGATGTTATTGCATTTGCAAGAACATTGTCTGGAAATACAACAACAGAAGAAAAAACTAACATTAATTCAGCATCGGGAAAAAACATTTTTATATGCTCAAAGACAACATTTATAGCTTTGAAATAAATATAAATCAATCACCTGAAAGAAGTGCCATGACTGTGAAGTAAAAAAACAGCATCCTGGAGAAAGAGCAAGTGCCTTCTGTGTTTCTTTTGTAGCCACACCCTGTGACCTGTGAGACTTTTCTACTGTAAGTTCTCAAATCTTATTCACTTTCATAGGCCTACATTCAAATCTAAGTGAAATCTATATGAGATTTGTGTGCTGTTGTTTTCCGCCTTCTTCTCCTTATATGGTGTACTGTAGAGTGTCTGATGTATTGGAGAAACGTGAGAGTGAGTATATATACAGGATTTTTATTTTGAGTCAATTATTTAGGCTATTTTGTATCACGCCTGCAAAGCAGTATCACTTTATTTATTAATTAATGTTGGGATAAATATCATCTGCAAGCTCCAAAAATATATTAAGTGCACACTGCACAGAGCAGCATGATATGACAGACTCTGACTGACTACAACAATATGATTTGAGTCTAGAGCTTCACCCTTTTGGCAATTTAAAAAGTTTTTTACTTTAATCTGAATTAAGCACACACACACACACACACACACACACACACACACACACACACACACACACACACACACACACACACACACATATATATATATATATATATATATATATATATATATATATATATATATATATATATATATATACAGTAGGCCTATGCAATATTTTTATGATTTATCTGAATATCAAAATTGTTCAATTTAAAAAAATTGTGATGAATGGATCAGGATTTAGATTTCTATAATCATCATTGACTATAATGCTATGCTCTGGGGAAATAACTGGCTTGCTTCTGGATGTCAAAGACTTGTGTGATCATGATATGCATGAGGACTACAGTGTGTGGAGCACAGCGCCCTCTTCTGGGCTGAGTGAGTGACTTTACTTTTGAAACACCAAACAAACACATTAAAATGGTTTGAAATTAACTGGTTTGGGAAGTATATTTTTATGATGTCTTTAAAAAAATAAAATAAAATAAAATCAATGCTAACACAAATGTAATACATCCCATGTTTTTGTACAGTGTTCCCAGGTTTCCTGTGACTGTGGGCTGCAGGGCGCAGTAGTACAGAGCAGAATCTGTTTCTTCAGCTGATGAGATTGTAAGATTCACTTGTTTTATGTCTTTTTTTAGCTTTTGCTGACAGACGATGTGAAGGATCAGGATCTGAATATTCTGTGATGAGAATGAGGTGCTCAGGTCGAGATCCAGGATTCTGGCGATACCACTGCAGATTATCTACATCAACACTGTAGTTACAAGTAAGAATCACATTTTCACCTCTGAAAACATGCTTTTCAGAGGATAATGGGTATATTGTGTTTGCAAAAGAAATTCCTGTAAAAAAAAGAGAGAAATGCATGTTTGTTAATAAAACAGAAATTAGATATTGTCATCATAAACTCATGCATTGGTTGCTCGAAATTTACTTCACATTCTTTAGCATATTGGGGGATGATACCCTGAAAATTAGAACATCTCTTACCGATGAATAATGAAAATATCCAACAAAAGAGAAACATGATGGGTGATCTTTGGAGTGATGACAAAGTCAGTAAACGTAGAGAAACTTTGTATCACCCTCTTAGTGAGAGAGCTCCACCCTCTTTGAGGTCTTGAGTCGTTTTTCTCTGATAAATACTGGACTTGTACTTGTATATGTGACAAGACTTCAAAGAGATAAACATTTTGTTTGGTAACAGATGTTGCTGTTCTGATATTGTTTAAAATTTGAGAAAGTTTTTTCAAGATGTTATTAACTTTTCATCATCTCATGTTTCTGTACAGCGTAGAAGGGTTTCCTGTCACTGTGGGCTCCAGGGCACAGTAGTATATTGCAGAGTCTGCTATCTCAGTTTTGGAGATCTCCAGATTTAGTTGTTTTTTGTCCTTCAGCGCTTCAGCGGCATAGCGGTCCTTCTCCACGGGACCCAGATTTTCAAAAGCTCGCAACAGAAATTCAGGGGCAGTGTTGGGATACTGTCTGTACCACTGCAAACTCTGTATATTACTTCCACTGTAGTTGCAGGAAAGAGTCGTCTTCTCTCCTTCTAAAGCATGCTTTTCAGGAGATAGGGGTGTAATTGCATTTGCAAAAACACTCTCTGGGAAATTATAAACAACAGAGGAATAGTAATATTGGGGAACATTCAGTATTTTAATTCTTCATTAGTATATTTTTATAGAGGTATATAGATATATTAACAAATGTAAATATCAAATGTAAATACTGTACCTGTAAGAAGTGCCAAAATGGTGAGGTAAAACAAAAACATTATGACTGGTGGAGATGACATACAAAATGAGTTCTGGGGAAACACAGGACTGCCCTCTGCTGTACCCCTTCTCACCAAGCTCCACCCAATGGATTGTGGGACCCTCTAGTCTATTGATTCTTAGAAATTACCGAAATTACCTCTAACTTCTTTATTGCAATTGCAAAAAAAAAAAAAAAAAAAAAAAAGAAAAAGATTTGGTTTGGTTTGAAAATGTTCTCATATTTATTGGTAATTGAAAACAACTCATTCCAACAAACAAGTAAAGACATCCACATAATATCCATCTTAAATGTGTCATAAGGGCATCTGTGAATTAAGGAGAAGTGTGTTGCTACATAGTTTGTGAAGAAATGTTGTTTTTCATTTATCAACCATTTGAATTGTTATGGTATTGGGATTGACTCCAAATCATGTCATGTATGAATTTGAAATCTCCCCAAAAACAAAAACAAAAAATGTAATGTAAATGTAAAAACATGTAATGCCTTAAATCTAAAGTATATGATGTTGTTGTATGGTAAGCTCTTAGTGTTCTGTGACTGTGGGCTGCAGTGCGCAGTAATACACAGCTGAATCTGGCCAAGCAACATTTGAGATCTTTAGATCCACTTGTTGAAGGTCTTGATCAAATTTGCCAGAAGATCGTGCTATGGTTATGGGTAAGGCTGGACCTCCCTGTGGATAGCTGTAGACAATAAACTTTAGTTTTGATCCTCCATATTGTTTGTACCACTGTACATTTAGCACACTTCCATTGAATCCTTTGTAACTATAGGATATAGTTACATTTCCACCTACAACAGTGCTCTTTATAGGTGATAGTGGGAAGATTGCATTTGCCTCTGTCTCACCTAACAAAATAAAATAGCTTGGTTATAGGGAAGCAGCTCGACAGGAGTCATTAAATAAAATTACATAAGATTCCGATTTAATTCAACATTAATTATATTAATTTAGAGGAAGGCAAAATGTGTGTGCATGAGTTTATCTCACCCAGATGGATCCATAAAGTCATAAGTGTGTAAATAAACATAATGGTTAATGTATTGGATGCCAAAATCATGATGTCTGTTTCATCACATACTGTAATATGCATGGGCACCTGCACTTTAGTGAGATCCATTCAGAGACACAAAACTCCACCCTCTGAGTCAGATGAATGTTTCTGCATTTCTTGTCCCACTCCAGGTCTAGATCAGGGTGTTTCACTTCATTACAGGAGCTAAAAAAAAGCTCCTGTAATGAAGCTCCTGTAATTTTTCTTTTGTTGCTTTTACTAATAACTTTTCACAGAAGAAGAAGAATAGGCACCTTCAGTAATTGTATCTGTTCATTAATATGCATCTTTTATAGGATTATAGCTATACAAAAGAGATCATATACAACATAAGATTTAATTGAGGGAACATCTTTTAGAACAGGGTCTGTCACTTCAGTAATAGATGAGAAAAAGCATCTGTATTGCCACTTGATTGACAAGTAACAGTTTAATCACTAGAAATGCATGATAGTGGAATGTACTGTATTGCCACATCAACTTTCAGAGCATTTAGATATGATATATTTTAGATATATTTGTTTTCACCTGAAACGGTTTAAACACAATTTAAAACCGCTCGACCTTCTGCTTAGCTTTCCAGTTATGTACATGTTGTAGTTTTATGCATATATATATATATATATATATTTTAGAGCATCATGCTCTATTTAGTGTAGTTCGTCATTTTAGATGTTTCATCTTAATTTTGTACAGGGGTTTTGAGTTTCCTGTCACTGTGGGCTGCAGGGCACAGTAATACATTGCAGAGTCCGTAACTGAAGCAGAGGAGATCTTCAGATCCACACGATTTTTCTCCTCATTTAATTTAGCAGACACTCCAGGTATCGGAGGGTCAGCTGGCTGCTCAAGATTGGGTTCACTAACCAGAAACAAGAACTCTGGTTTAAAGCTGCTGTATTGACGATACCACAGGAGAGAATCACTGCTGTAAGACCCATTGTATTTGCAGGCCAAAGTGATAGAGCATTTTAACTTTCCTGTAGCTCAAACAGTAGAGTGTTGGCACTTGCAATGTCAAGGTCATGAGTTTGATTCCCAGGGAAAGCAAGAACTGATAAGAATGTAAATGTGTACTGAAATGCAATGCAAGTTGCTTTGGATAAAAGTGTCTGCCAAATATAATGCTTCAGCATACCCATGACATTTTGGACAATTTCATGCTCACAACTTTGTGGGATGGCCCCTTCCAACATTACTGCACACCTGTGCACAAAGCAAGGTCCATAAACAATGATCGAGTTTGGTGTGCAGGAACTTGACTGGCCTGCACAGATTCCTGACCTCAACCCAATAGAACACATTTGGGATGAATTAGAGAAGAGACTGCGAGCCAGGCCTTCTTGTCCAACATCACAAATGCGCTTCTAGAATAATGGTCAAAAATTCCCATAAACACACTTCTAAACCTTGTGGAAAGCCTTCCCAGAAGAGTTTAAGCTGTTATAACTGCAAAGGCTGGGTCGACTCAATATTAAACCCTACGGATTAAGAATGGGATGTCATTAAACTTCATGTGCATGTAAAGGCAGACGTCCCAAAACTTTTGACAATATAGTGCATGTATTTCCATACCTCCCTGCACCCTGCTCGAGCAGACATCACACAACATCAGCACGTTCTGTTAAGCGATGCACAGTTGTAGACAGAGCGCCATAAACAAACAGCAGGCGCCTTCTACAGTTCCTCCTGAACCAAAACAATGAGCTTATGCTGTTCACGCCATGTCATAACCATAATTACGAGATGGCAACCAGTGACGTTCTACCCGGAGCTCATACTCGGATTTATGTGTCTCTATGTCAACACTATAAATGCTGAAATTAATCTGAAGCAGTCAGGTGGTACAAGTAAGAGCTCTGTAAGTTGCTTTCGTTCATTAGTATTGTAATGTTATGAAGTATTTTAACGCCGTCTCGTGACGCTTTGCAGAATCTGCTGTGCGTTCATGTCTTTTGGAGACGTGGCTTTATAGATGCTCTGAAGTGAGGGTTGGATCTCATGCTTCCAAAGCTAGCTTGCTATTGCTAGCCACTCTGAAAATTGCTAACCCTACCTTTAAAGTTGCTAGATCAAAATGCCTGAATGCAAACATGTATAATCATTCAATACTTCCAGCCATTGTGTAGAGACAATGAACACAGATTCCAGCCTCTATTTTCAATGTGTCTCATTTTTGTACAGTGCATGTATGTTTCCTGTCACTGTGGGCTGCAGGGCGCAGTAATACAGAGCAGAATCAGTTAATGCAGTGCCAGTGATCTCCAGATCCACACGATTCTTCTCCTCATTTAATTTAGCAGATATTCCTGGAATTGGAGGGTCAGCTGATTGCTTAAATTTAGCTTCATTAATCAGAAACAGGAAGTCTGGCCTGGATCTCGGGTATTGACGATACCAATGGAGAGCATCTGTAGCAGCTGATCCAGTGTAATTGCAGGACAGGGTGACTGTTTTACCTTCTGAGACAAATTCATTAGGAGAGACTGGTGCTATTCCCTCACTAGAAGCATTCCCTAAGAGAAAGAGGGGAAGAAAGATAGGAATAATGAATGGAGATGAAGTGAAGTATACTTTGAATTGTTTTCTCTTCTCAGTTATGCTTATTTGGTTAATTGCATTTATCTTACCTGTTAAGATTGAGATAAGCCATATACAAAAAAGGGATATCATTTCTGACGAGGAACAAATGAGAGCCACTATTGAACTATCTGTGAAACCTCTGCATGCCTGAAGTAATTACCTTGTATCTCCTCCTCTTAGTGCTTTTGAAGATTTGGTTCATTTTATTTTCATTTTTGGTTGAGTAGCGCCCACTTGTGGATAATTTCAGACATCACATCACAGTTTTCTATGGCGCCAACTGTAGAAATTTCACATTGGCCTGTTGAAAAAACATTTCAGTAAAATATTTGTGGATATTTGAACTTTCTTATTTCGATGCTTTTAAAGAACCAGAAAATTAGCTGACTCCAGTTAGTACTACATATTACATCACATTACAGTGCATACTGCGTGGTGGTTATTGGTTTATTTTAAGCAAGTTTATTAAGTTTATTTATTGTTTTGTTTATTTGATAAATTATTAATTGCACTTTACAGTTCATATACTAATAAAAAAAGATTCAACTGCATGTAACTGTTAAATGCTTTAATCTCATTTAGTTAGCAAGCATTTATATTTTAGAGAAGGCAAACTATTGTATAATATATTTTATATAAAGAAATAATAAATAGTTCCTGCACTAAAACAATAATCTGTAGAGTCTGTGTTGGAGTAGTGAGTTTGATGTGTAATTAAACTCGAGGTTCTGTGGGGTGTGGACTGGATTGATTCCATTCCTAGAGCTTCCGAACAAATGGGTTTTTGGGGTGCGGACTGATGGGGCAGAGAACCCGAGGTTACCCTGTGAGTTAGTCCTAGAGCTCCTCCTGTCTGATTTTAGGGGAAAATCGGGTCCATTGGAGACGTCCAATAGATTTCTTAGGCGCGCCAAAAGAAAGAACACCACAGACACAGTGTAATCACCATGGGAAAATCTCAGAGTAAAACTGGGAGTTGTGAAAAATATGATACACCGGTGAAGTTTATCTATGTATCATCTTTTTACTCTTTTAATTAATTTTATAACTGTATCATATATCTCTTTTAATTTATTTTATAACTGTTTTAATTTTCCTTGCTTTTATTTTGTGATTATTTTAATTCCTTTCTGTAAAGCACTTTGAATTGCCATAGTGTATGAAATGTGCTATATAAATACACTTGCCTTGCCTTGCCAATAAGCAATTAATTACCATATTTAAAGCAGGGCCATGGAGTTTAATTAGAAGAAGATAGAAATGGTTTGAAAGTGATTTAATTTCAACATTATTAATTTATTGCATATGGAGTGTGGTTGGAGGTTTTTGTACAGTGTTATCATGTTTCCTGTCACTGTGGGCCTCAGAGCGCAGTAATACAGAGCAGAGTCTGACACTTCAGCAGAGGAGATCTCCAGATCCACTTTCTTATCTCCCATGTTCATGTTGCCATCCAGTCTAGGAATTGGGGGATTTGCATATGTTACAGTCTTCTTGGTTGACTCAACGACAAGGAGCAGAAATTCCAGTCCTGATCCAGGATATTGTCGATACCAAAGTAAATTCTGTACACTGACATCATATTTGCATGAGAGAATGACTGTTTCCCCTTCAGTAACTTGTGTTCTGCCCTGCAGTGGTGTTATTGTCTGTGCAAAACATTCATCTGCAAAATGTGTGTAGAACATGTTGATTAAAATGAATGATAATTGTCAAAAGTCATGGAAAATTGGTGAATCACAAAATCCGATATTTGACATTAACAGGTGCATTATAGTTATATAGTTCTAAATATATTTATATTTAAGCCAGTCTCTTACATACCCTGTATTACTGTCAGCAGAAGCAGAGAGCACAGGAACACCATGACTGCACTGTAAAACACAAATGATGCTTGTGATTGAGAAATGACAATTTCTCTTGAATTGAATGTCTCTGAAAGCTCCACCCACACATCTCATCATCTCAGGGTTCAATATTTAAATGAAATTGGCCAGGAGAAATGAATGGGAGAGAAACTATGAGAAAAGAATGCATGATTGCAAAAAAAAAAAAATAGACAAACATAAAACATATAAAATGTCAAACCACAAACATTCTGATTACTGATTTACAAGTAATGCTTGTTTTGGGTTTTCATTTATTTTGTTCTGAGAACAAATTAATACTACAGAGGACATTAGAGCTATATTTTCAGTGAAATTAGACACCATCACTGTTTTTTTAACCAACATTTATAAATAAATTCCTTATTGTAGTAATAACTATGCTTTAGATCATGCTATAGAACCGACTATTAGATAATTCCTTTCTTACTTTTAAACAGGTTAATGAAGCATTGTTAATCAAACAAAACAAATTGACAAACAAAGCAATTTTTTTTTTTGCTATTATATATTTTTAGATTTTTTTGGGTAGTGAATGTTTTTCTTAACCCCCCTTTCCTTTTTAAATATAGCGGATGTATAGCGTTAACGTACATGTCTATTTTAGTTTCAGACACCTGCAGGTGTTACCAAAAACTCATCATGTCCTAATTTATCTGTAACCCAAATCAGGTTTGGTGACTCCTCTGCTCTTCAAAGACAGCACTAATATAGACAGAGATGGATATCAGTTCTAACTAGAACTGTGCTAAAAATAAGTTATTCTTGATCAAGAAGCAGCACAGTGACAACCTAAACTTATAGGAGATGCAGCTTTACAACATTTTACTTTGTACAATAAAATCAATCAATAAAAATAAAATAAAAGCACAGCAATGCACAAATTCAACTGAATTGATTTAACAGTGGTTAAAACACAAAACTGTGTTATATAAAATAATGAGTTTTTTTTTTCAGAGAAACAAAAAATATGGAGTACAGTTCTCCACTTGTTAAATACATTTCTCTCTGTTTGAAGTTTTCGTACAGCGTAGTTGTGTTTCCTGTCACTGTGGGCCTCAGAGCGCAGTAATACACAGCAGAGTCTGACACTTCAGCAGAGGAGATCTCCAGATACACACGTTTTGTATCTTTATTAATTCTTGGCGTTAAACTCTCTGGTATGTTGTCACTTTTCAAGCCACTTTCATAGATGTAGAGGAGGTACTTTGGTGTAGATCCGGGATATTCAATGTACCACTGGAGAGTATCAGGTACTCCGCTGTAGTTACATGTGAGATTTACGCTTTCACCTTCTAAAACTTGTGTTTGTGAGTCATGAGACGTTATCATGTTTGTCAGGATGTTCCCTGTGAGAAACAATGAAATAAAATGAAACAAACAAGATGTAAAATTGCATAGTAAAATAAGAAGCATATTTATTCATTTAAATATCTGTTAAAAGCAATTCTGATCAATACAATTATTATATAATTGAAGTAATTAATTCTGAGAAATTAATCAATACTCGCCTATATGAAGAACCAAAATTACAAAGACAGCAAGGCACATGTTGGTTGATGCTCTTACAAAGTGTGACAATGATGTGATTCCATTCTATAACAGAAAACAAGCCATGCAAAGTCAAGTTAAACTAATCAGAGAGCTCCACCTCTTGACACAATGATGTACTGTACCTACGGGGAGGGAAAAAACATTGATACTGAAATGATCCTAATGTTGAATTCTCATTCATGTGTGTCAGGAGCTGATGCACAGGCTCTTTGATCATGACAAGCAGATTCAGCATTGTTAAAACAGAATATAAAGATCAATAGGGAGATTTTTAGACTAAGCACTAAAAACAAACCACACTGTATATAACTACAAAAACTTGCAACATATTGCGATATATTCAGTGTAAACAAACAAGAATTGGGGCAGGTTAATGTTAAAAAAAGTAGAATGGGGAAAAAAGCAGCGACAATGCACATGCAAAAAAATGAGTCTACACCCATTCATATGGATTTTTGAGAGCTATATGCCTAAAAAAATGTACTCATTTGTAAATATATGTAAATAATATGTATCTGAATATCATTGTCAGATTTATTACTTAGCTGTGCACAAAGAGAGAAATGAATAGCGGAACAATTCGTTTTTAAGTGTGGTGTTAATATAATACGATACAAAATACAATACAAATACAATACAAAAATGCAATAATATGTATCATGGATAGTGACAATATGTATTGTGGATAGTTCACCCAAAATCAAAATTACTGTGTGAGAAGAAAATCTAAATCTAGTGTCACACATTATACTGCTACATATAATGTTGAATATAATATATAATAATGCAATGGGTGAATATTTGTGGGTCCTGAAAATATGAAATGTCTATGTTACCAGTAAAAAGTGGCCTACATTATTTTAAAATATCTAATCAGTGACAGAGTGCAAGCATATTTGTCTAGAATAATTCTGTATTTTCAGAATCATGAATATTTTTATTTTGGTGTCACTGTTATCCAGTGTATTGGGATTACCAGCACCAAGTCCAAGCCTACTCGTTTACACCGACAAATATAAAATTTAGCATTTTAATCAATCGTAAATATTTTGTTTACCTTTTATCATATGTCTTGGAGTATCACAATAATATTGTATCGTGAGTTCAGTATCGTGATATATATCAAATCGTGACATGAGGGTAATATGCTTTCATTAGTTAACATTAGTTAATGCATTAACTAACATAAAAAAAGAAAGAAAAAAAGAAAAGAAATTAGCAATACTTTTGTTAATTTATTCATCATTTTTAACGTTAATTAAATACAACTGTTCATTGTTAGTTCATGTTAGCTCAGGTCCATTAAACAATATTAACAGATTCAACTTTTGATTTTAATAATGTATTGGTAAATGCTTAAATATTAACTAAGATTAATAAATGCTTTAGAAGTATTTTATAGTTTATGTTAGAAAATAATAAAAATGTGGTTACCTAAAGTTAACAAATGGAACCTTATTTTAAAATGTTCCCCACATAGTGCTAGTGTGATTCAGAACAGATGTGGTACAAATGTATAATCAAGAGGATGCAGTGTTTGTATAGTATTAGTATATTTTTCAGTTCTTAAAAACACTTTGTCAAGCCAGATTCAGGTTTTTGTACGGCGCTGATGGGTTTCCTCTCACTGTGGGCTTCAACGCACAGTAGTACACTGCAGAGTCGGATACTTTCACAGAGGAGATCTCCAGATCCGTAGAGGTTTTCTTTTCATTTAATTTCACAGACATGCCAG
The DNA here is from genome assembly GCF_964197995.2 of Scardinius erythrophthalmus. Classification (NCBI taxonomy): domain Eukaryota; kingdom Metazoa; phylum Chordata; class Actinopteri; order Cypriniformes; family Leuciscidae; genus Scardinius; species Scardinius erythrophthalmus. Next base: position 14,981,668 of record NC_138229.1, on the reverse strand, counting down.
ACTGCATGATTTCAGACTCCCCGCTGTTTTGCAGGATCAGAAGAAGGAAATGTGGACTTGACCTTGGATATTGACGATACCAGTACAAAGAAAGGGCTGAAGAGTAGTTGCAAGACAACGTGACTTTATCCCCACTCTTCCTATAAACCTCAGTTTGGACAGGAGTGATGACATCTTCACAACTGCCACCTGAAAAAGAGAAATTAGTGTTTGTAAGGTTCATTATGGTCTTGTATTTTCGCTTATCTTCGTGAACCTGACCTCTGGAGGATTAATTGTACATGCAGGGATTATAAAGAACTCATAATGAAAAATCTGAAAAGTTTGTGGTTGCAAAATGGAAGTTATTAAATATAATCATCTATTGAGCTACTCACCTCCGAATGTAGATAGAAAGCTAAGTAAACAGAGTAACATTGTTCAGGCCGATGCTCTGACTGACAGCTCAGTTTGTAGTTAATCTATTTCAAAACCACATCCTCAGGATGGCCTAGATGGTGTCAGAACACTAAAGCCCCTCCTTCTGACCCCAAACACACATGGTTTAGGAGTTGGGGGTCCAGCTTTTGAAGACAGCTCCTAAATTATTAGAAGAACAAACTTTAGAAATTTAAGGTGAACATTCTGATTTTATTTTGTATTATTTTTTATTTTATTTTATACTGAACTTACAGCAATCAAACACAAATCAAAGCCCAAACTTATATGCAAAATAGGATATCTAGTCTTAAATTTTGAAACATATATGACTAACCTCAGGAGACAGACACTATATGTTTTAGTAGCTTATGTTTCATACCTTTAGCTTATTGTGGCTTCAAACTTTAATACTAACCACAAGGATTGCATCTTCCAGAGTGATTACACTGTGTTCACAGTAAATGCTGCTTCATTAAATCTATTATTCTTTTGGTTTTGCTACCGTATCAGTCGCAGGTGTTCCCACATACAGTAATGGTTATGGCTGATAATTCGTCTTGGTTTGGCTAATACTTTGATGTTTTTGAGTTCAAAGTATGTGTGTTTTTGTACAGTTTCTCTTAAACTTTGTATCACTGGGTATTTGAAAAGCACAGTAATAAAGAGCTGAATCTTTCAGAGCAACTGCTTTGATAATCAGTTCAGTGGATGTTCTGGTTGTAGATGATTCAAAATAAGGATCTGGTATATCACTCTCGCCATCTCTTGATCGCGCACCTTTCCACAGTAAATACTGTGGCTCACTGTTAGGAAACTGTCTATACCAATAAAGATCAACATTTTCACTGCTTGTTTCATATGAGCATCTAAATGTCACCCGGTCCATTTCATTTTTAATAATAACAGCTTCATCTGGTCCAATGTGATCACCAAGAGCAACTGGAAAGGAATTAAAAATTGTTATGTGAAAGCTTTGTGATAAATTCTGATTTATTAAGCTTTGAAATTATACATTAATGTTAAAAATTCATATACATTTTACAGGCTTTCAAATACCTGATGTAGCAATGAGAATTAGTACTAGCGATCTCCTCATCCTGAATGTACTGATCAGTTGTGTGCTTCTCTTCACAATCTCTTGAGGTGTTGATTTGTTTCTGTGTAGTCTCAAGTGGTTGATAGTATAACTTTCAGCTTTATGCACACACACGCTTATGTTGTTGAGAGTCATGAAAAGTGCTGCCCTCTTGTGGTGTGTGTGCAGACTCTCTGGCTCATGGTTTCTGCCTGGCATCTAAACCTTTTAGCTTTGAGCAGGTTTTTGTATGGAGTTCATGGTGTTTCCTGCCACTGTGGGCTGCAGTGCACAGTAATACATTGCAGAATCCGCCACATCTGCAGGGAAGATTTCCAGATTCACCGTCTTGTTTTCTTTATCAACTGAGGCTGTCAGCCGAGGATGAGGAGGTGTAGCGGTCTGCTTTTGTCCCGACTCCATGATTAGAATCAGGAATTCCGGTGGGGTATTGTGGAGGTGTTGTCGATACCACTGTAGATTATTCATTGACACGGTGTAATGGTATTTACAAGAAATAGTCACTTTTTCATTGACCTTTGTATGGACAGCCGGAGATATTGGATTAATTCTGTCTTGTATACTGTCACCTGCATGGGAAGAATGATGAATTAGCATTTGAAAGCAAATCAAGTCACATTTATTTGTAAAACTCTTTAGATAGTTTTAAAAGCAGCTTTACAGAAATAAACAGGAAAATAACAGCATTGCTAAATTTAAATTACTTAAATTCAGCTACAAAGCAGCTCTATAGAAGGCAATATTATCATTATTCAGCTCAATTTAATTCATTGTTGATTTAATTCAGTTCATTCATGTCAATGTTGCAAAGCCACTAAAGTTAGCATCAAATATGCACTACTAATGTGGAAAGAAAGTAAATGCATGTAGATATAGAACAGAAATCTTACCAATAAATGCCATTAAAACTATTAACAAACAGAAAGACATTGTTTTAAATGATGGTTTCCTCACTGAACTTCACAGAACTGCCATAACAGAATCCTTTAGACAACTGAAGCTCCCAGTCAGTGCTGTCAACAACCAATCACAGTGCAGTGATGTCACTGGCAGGTGTCACCGGAAGATAGGACTGTTACAAACTCTTAAATTGATGTTCTTGGCATCTCCAGTGGTCTAAAGTAAATGTTCATTTCAATTCATATTAATTTTGTACAGCACTTTTCACAATACAGAAAAGGCATGTGTCTACATTACAATTTAGAGTGATCTGTTATCACAGGTTATTGTGTCAAAGTATAAATCACACTGTTAGCTAACAATGTATTAATTTATGGCAGACACAATGAGCTCATTTAAGTCATTATTACATGTTGTGAAAATAATGATTATATAGAAATTTTAGCACTGGTGATTCAGAGTTTGCATCATCTGTTATCCTCGCAAGTCATCTCTTCACAGGTGTTAGGGCAATTCATTTAAAATGGGGCATTATGTAAATTAATATAGCTGATGTATGTTTACCAGCTCAATAACTTTTTATAAGTGCTGTCCATATAAGCAAAACATCACAATCAGACGATGAAAGATTTCAAATTGGTGTTGCGTTACTGTCTGACATTTTAGGTTATATCACATTGGTAGGACAGAAGACAGAAGTTTTAATCTGTGGAAAGTCTATTTTATTTTCAGCATTTTCCCCCAGGGAAAATTTGTGTAATTATGCTGATCCAGAACATTTTAAGATTTATTATACATATTAAATTATTGTGTTTGTATTTTTTGTATTTTGTGTATATATATATATATATATATATATATATATATATATATATATATATACTGTATATAAATCATATATAAACTTTTATTAATAAATTATATGTATTATATATATAATAAATTATATGTATTATATATATAATATATTATATATATATATGTATATATATATATATATATATATATATATATATATATATATATATATATATATATATATATATATATATATATATATATCAGCAGTGTTTTATCATACACTCTTGAAAATGAAGGTTCTTTTTTGGCATTGATGGTCTCATTAAAGCAACAACATGGAACTTTTTCCTCTGCGGTCGCCCTACAGGTTGGAAGCGGAATTGTCCATTACCGCTGTCGTAAAATGATTTACGGTTACTGTATATGAAGCATGCAGGTTTTTTTTCATATGGGCAATGATAATATTATTAATCTTCCCCCTTTCATAATTTATACATGTTTAGTTGACTAAACATTTTAACTCAAACATTTGCGATTTGCATGTCGATTGCAATGCTCAAATCTGAACGAGAATGATAGCGATAGCATAACCATCTAAAACTACCATGTTATGTGTTTACTAGCTACCAGATTGATAATTCGCTCATCTACTAGCTGATTCATGAAGATAAATAAATGGAGGATCAGATAGTTTCCATAACGTAGCCAGGCAGACAACAGATTAGAAAAACTAAAGATAGTATGCAAGCAATTTACAGTTACTTACTAGTTCAACAGCATGACGGCCAAGTCAGCATCGGTCTGGTAACTCTCCTCCTCCATAAGCTAACGCCAGCGAGCAAACGCTCGACCCATATTGATCCTCGTCCTGCCTTTCAGTTTATCACTCTCCCTTTTCCTCTTTCGACTCTACTCCGACAAAACCTTGGACTTCTTACGTTTCGCTGCTGCTTCAGCCATGACGAAAACAGACGTACGAAAACAAACGCGCTGGTTGGCCACATTTGAGGAAGTGGTGGGCAAAGTGACGTATGCCGTAAAGCTGTCGAATTTTGTAGTTCTTTTTGAGCGCTGGTTACTACCCGCACCCCGAAGTTACATAGTGCCAGTAAAAGCGATACAGACCCCGTCAGGCTCTGGCAGACGTCTCATTCAACCTATTGTAAGTCGATGTACTATCACAAGGGTCTTGGAAATATATTATGAAGGTTGAAAAGTTACATGTTGTTACTTTAAGAACCTTAAACATTCATGTAAACTTTCCATTGCACAAAAGCTACTTTACAGTAAAAAAAAAAAAAAAAAAGGTTAATCAGATTATTAAAAATGTCTTCCCTCAAAGGAAACCATGCTTTTAAGAACTGTTCAGTGAAAGGTTATTTGGGAAACCAAAAATGGTTCTTCAATGGCATCACTGCGAAGAAAAAAAAAACTCTTGGAACCTTTATTTTTTAGAGTGTATACAGACAATGAGAGTGGCAACAAATTGTAATATGTGGGCTGTTAAGTTCAGGTTTATGTTAGAAAACGCCTCGGTTACGACTGTAACCTCGGTTCCCTGAAGAGGGAACGAGCGTTGCGTCGAGAATGACGCTATGGGGAACGCTTTGCGTGATGACGTCTTGAAGCACATGTAAAATCAGTCCAATGGTGTGGCGGAACGTCAGAGGCGGGTGACGTCACGTACCAGGAAGCTATAAAAGCCGGCCCGAAACAGAAAACGAAAGCTTCGTAAAAGTCTGAAGTCGAGCTGACAGGCATGAAGGAGATATGGCAAGGCGACGCAACGCTCGTTCCCTCTTCAGGGAACCGAGGTTACAGTCGTAACCGAGGCGTTCCCTTTCAAGGGAACTCCCGTTGCGTCGAGAATGACGCTATGGGGAACGTCTATACCAACGCCTCCATAGCTACGAATGTCTGTCCTGTGTGAAATCTAGTAGAGCAGCACTAGGAAGACAAAACATGAGACCCTGGAGCAGAGTCTAGATCCAGAGAGTAGAACCTGACGAAAGTGTGCGGTGAGGACCAGCCTGCCGCATCACAGACGTCCTGTAAAGAAACTCCTGAAATAAGGGCCTTAGAGGCCGCCATACTCCTCGTCGAGTGCGACCGGACAGCCAAAGGAGAAGGCTGCCCAGCCGCTTCATAAGCAAGTGAGATAGCCTCGACCACCCACTTGCTCATCCTTTGCTTAGACACTGGACCTCCTTTGTTAGGGGACCCAAAGCACACAAATAATTGATCACTTTTACGCCACAGGGCAGCTCTGTGGACATATGCGTCTAACGCCCGCACAGGGCAAAGCAAATTATTAGCCTCCTGGTCAGCATTTTGAAAGGGAGGAGGACAGAAGGCCTGCAGAACAACAGGTCTGACCACATTAGTGGGGACCTTGGGGATATAACCCGGTCTTGGATGAAGAAACGCTTTAACCATACCCGGAGCAAACTCTAAGCATGACGGAGCAACTGACAATGCTTGAAGATCCCCTATTCTCTTGAGAGAAGAAATAGCAAGGAGAAAAAGAGCTTTCAGAGTTAAAAACTTCTCAGGAACCTCCTCAATGGGCTCAAAGGGGGCCAGGGACAAGCCTTGTAATGCAATGGACAGGTCCCATGGCGGAACCCTAGAGCGAACTGCAGGCCTCAGCCTCCAAGTGCCACGAAGGAAACGAGATATCAAAGGGTCTTTCCCCACAGACATTCCACCCAAAGGAATGTGGTAAGCACCTATGGCCGCCACATAAACCTTTAAAGTGGACGGGGTCAGACCTGCCGTGAACCGGTCTTGCAGGAACTCCAGCACTGTACCAATTGGGCAGTTAACTGGGTCCAACCGACGGTCACTACACCAAGAAGTGAAGACTCTCCACTTCAGGGCATAAAGTTTCCTCGTGGAGGGAGCTCTGGACTGTAGAATGGTCTCAACAACCTCAGTTGAGAGACCTGACTCTATGAGCTGGGCCCCCTCAGAGGCCAAGCCCACAGGTTCCACAGTTCTGGGCGGGGGTGATATATTGAGCCCCCTGCCTGGGACAGAAGGTCTCTCCTGACGGGTAACTCCAGAGGATGCCCGTCGAGGAGGGAGACCAGATCGGGAAACCATACTCTGCCCGGCCAGCGCGGGGCTATCAGAAGCAGGCAAACCCGGTCCCTGCGAACTCTCTCCAGAACTCCCGGGAGCAGAGCCACTGGGGGAAAGGCGTACAGACGTAGCCTCGGCCACGCCTGAACCATAGCATCCAGTCCCAGAGGAGCTGGATGCGTGAGGGAGAACCAAAGTGGACAGTGAGAAGTCTCTCGAGACGCAAACAAATCTACTTGTGCTTGGCCGAACTCCCTCCATATCAGCTCCACCACCTCGGGGTGGAGCCTCCATTCCCCGGGCCTCGGCCCCTGCCTCGACAGAGTGTCTGCTCCTAAATTCTGGACCCCGGGGATGTAAGCTGCCCTGAGTGACAGTAACTTCCCCTGGGACCACAAGAGGATATGGCGTGCCAAGTTGGATAACGGGCGCGAGCGCAAACCCCCTTGGTGGTTGATATAGGCGACTACCGACGTGTTGTCCGTATGTACTAGCACATGGTGTCCCCTGAGATCTGTGATAAAGCTCCTCAGAGCCCGGAAGACAGCTAACATCTCTAGGCGATTGATATGCCAGGAACGATGATGGTCTTCCCACAGACCTTGAGCTGAGCGACCCTCCAGGATCGCTCCCCAACCCGTGAGGGAAGCATCCGTCGTTAGCAGTTTGCGACGACAAGGAGCTCCCAACACTGGGCCCTGGGACAGGAACCAAGGTTTCTTCCACATAACCAGGGCACGTAAGCATCGCCGCGTGACCCTGATTGTGCGAAATGGGTTGCCCCTCGGGGAAAACCCCCTGGTCCTGAGCCACCACTGCAGGGGCCTCATGTGCAGCAGTCCAAAAGGTATCACGTTGGAAGCTGCTGCCATGAGACCCAACAGTCTCTGGAACTGTTTGACAGTGAGTAGCTGGCCTAGCTTTACACTTTTCACAGCTGCAAGAATTGACTCTATACGTGGCGGTGACAGGCGCGCCTGCATCGACACTGAATCCCACACCACGCCTAAAAAAGTGGTCCTCTGTAGTGGAGAAAGCACACTCTTCTTGGCGTTCAGCCGTAACCCCAGCTCTTTCATATGGGCGAGAACAACATCTCGATGTTGAACCGCCATCTGCTGCGACTGAGCTAAAATCAACCAATCGTCGATGTAGTTCATAATGCGAATGCCCTGGAGGCGTAGTGGCGCCAGAGCTGCATCCATGCATTTGGTGAAAGTGCGGGGTGATAAAGCTAGGCCGAATGGAAGAACACGATATTGGTATGCTTTGCCCCCGAAAGCAAACCTCAGGAACTTCCAATGACACGGACGGATGGAAATATGGAAATATGCGTCCTTGAGGTCTATCGTGACAAACCAGTCCTCGGACCTGATCTGTGGCACGATCTGTCTCAATGTTAACATTTTGAACTTGAGCTGCATGACTGACTCGTTCAGAACTCGAAGATCTAAAATGGGACGCAATCCCCCGTCCTTTTTCGGAACTATGAAATACCGGCTGTAAAATCCGGTTTCCCTGTTGGAGGGAGGTACATATTCTATGGCCCCTTTCTCTAACAGAGTGTTTACTTCCTGTTCCATAACCAGAACCTGCTCGGGGCCCACCACTGTGGGCAGGACCCCCATAAACCGAGGTGGGCGTTTTTTGAATTGTATCTGATACCCTTTTTCCACGGTCTGCAGGACCCAACGAGAAACATTCGACAGTAGCTTCCACGCTGTCAAAGATTCTACTAGAGGTACCAGCCTCTCGAGACTGGTTTCTGGATTTCGTTGTTGTTGAGTAGTCAATTCGTCGCCCTGTAACGGCGCACCGGCAGGGAACGACCGAACAGACTGCTCTAACACCCTCCTCGGAGGGGGCGGGCATCCCGAGGCCACTACGTTTCCGGGTGGTCCTTGAGATATGTGCTCGCCGGAGACCGCTGCGCCCTGTAACACCGGAGGCGGCAGGGTTGGCAGAACGGTCCCCTGAGGGTACCGAAGAGAGACGGGCACCGTAAAAAGAGGTGTTAACCGCTCTGCTTCGGGGGGGACTACCCTCATTTGTCCTGAGCCCTCGGACGTCAGGACTTTTTCCCAGCAGCCTTCTTGGCGGTAATGACGGTCCGCAGATCCGTCCTACCCCTCGAAGACTGCTGGGTTTGAGCGCGCCCTCCGTGTCCCCGAGATTTTTGTGGGGGAGCACGGGAGGACACGCTCTGCTTCTGAGTGGCACGGTGCTCAACGCCCTTTTTAGAGGAGTGAGGCTGCTCCCGCTCAGCAGCCTCATAGAATGAACGGCGGGGGAGAAGTCTTTGGAGTGCAACTGCCTGTTTAGAGGCCTCTTGTGATTTAGCTATCGCACTGTTCACAACATCACCAAATAGACCATCAGTGGAAACCGGAGCATCTAAGAGAACATGTTTTTCTTTTTCTTTTATGTCGCTCAGATTGAGCCACAGATGCCTCTCAGTGGCCACCAGGGCTGCCATAGACCGCCCGATTGATTTAGCGGTCTCCTTGGTGGCCCTGAGAGACAGATCCGTGGCTCTGCGTAGTTCAGCCACTGTGTCTGGACCAATACCCCCGCCCTCCTCTAAATCCCCCAATAATTCAGCCTGATAGGCCTGCATGATAGACATCGTATGCAGACACGCTGCAGCTTGACCAGCGGCTGCATATGATTTATGAACCAGCGAGGAAGTAAATTTTACTGGTTTAGAGGGAAGAGAGGGAGCCTTCAAGGAAGATGCCGTCGCTGGAGAGAGATAGCTCGCGAGCGTCTCTTCCACCTTCGGCATCTCCCCATAACCATGCTCTTTATAATTGTGAATGGAAGAGTAGTGAGAGGTTTGTGTTGTGTAAACTCTGTAAGACATAGGTTTCCCCCACGATCTCGACACCTCGGTGTGGAGATCGGGGAAAAACGGAAGGCTTTTTCTCTGAGGCTGTGCACGAGATGGCAGGAAGCGTTCGTCGAGCTTACTTTTCGAGCGAACGTCCTGCCTATCCTCTGGCCACTCAATAGATAATCTGTGAACTGCTCTCGTGACAACATCGAGCAATTCCTCAAAAGCATGAGACTGAGGTGGCGAATCCTCAGACTCAGCTTCAACACTAACAACGTCCAACTCCTCAGAGCTGGACAATTGCAGTATTGGTGCCTCCATCGGGGGGGAAGAAACCGCAGCGCGTGCTTCCACACCCTGATGAGAGGCACTGGATCTATCAGAAGGTTGCTGAGATAAGGCAGAGCCCGTCTCAACATCCACTGATAGATCCATTTGCGAACCCCAGGTCTGAGATCGACGCTGTGCCTCGGCAGCAGCGGGACCAGAGCCCTGGGGAACGTGATCGGGATTGAACCGTGCCAACCGGGATCGGAGCGTACGCAATGGAAGCGCACAGCAATGCACACAGTCACCACCCTCGAGTGCTGACTGGGCATGCTCCTCTCCCAAACAAACAACACAAAGAGTGTGTGTGTCACCTCCCGTTAAATAACGCGGGCAGGGATGGACACACACTCTAAACTGCTGCTTGCTCGCCATACTGAATATATATATATATAGACAGACAACACCAAATAACAAGGACAGATTCAACACAGAGCGCGACTGAAGACTCAGAAAGCTTTCGTTTTCTGTTTCGGGCCGGCTTTTATAGCTTCCTGGTACGTGACGTCACCCGCCTCTGACGTTCCGCCACACCATTGGACTGATTTTACATGTGCTTCAAGACGTCATCACGCAAAGCGTTCCCCATAGCGTCATTCTCGACGCAACGGGAGTTCCCTTGAAAGGGAACTCAATATCCTGCTTTCACAGTGGGCCTCAAAGCACAGAAGTACACAGAAGAGTCAGACAGATGAAGGTTCTGGACAGTCAGTGTAGTTCTTCTTGCTGCAGAATCCAGCAGGGACTGAAATCGCTTGTAGGGGAAGTCTTTGGAATTACTTCCATTTCCAAAATTGTGTCTTACTAATATATATTCTGGAGGTAAATGCTTAGTTTGCCTGTACCACAGCAAAGCAGGCATAGTGTCTGTTGTATTATATTCACACTTCAGGGTTACAGTCTCTCCAATGCAAGCTGAAGTTATTGCTGTTGGTTGACGTATAGTATGTTGTCCTCTGCATTCTGTGGAGAGCACATACTGTAACATTATTTAACTCATACTGCCTCTCACAACACATTCCCAAACAACATTTTCCTAAAAGAATGAAATTAATAAAAATGTGCTACATCACCTAGACAGAATATAACAATAAGGATATCCCTCAGCCAAGTTCTCATGATTGACCAAAAACAATCTACTAAAGAACTAAAACAATAGCTTAACGTAGACCTGACACCCGCTCTCACAGTCTGTTCAGCCTCTGAACTATCAGGGTTGAGTATCCTTTCACACAACATAACCGACTTATGTAGATCAAAACTCTGGGTGCTCCCTGCTGGTAAAATATAAGAATGCAGAATCATTCTCATGATCATTTCATTAAATTTTCTCTAAATCAGACTCAGGACCAAAGAGAAAGCTTAGAAAGACAAAAAAGTTTAAACATATTTAAACATAAGTTAAAACATATTAATTTCAGAAACCAAGAAATTATGTTCACAGTGACAATCACAGTTACACATTGAAGTGCTGAAATGTGCTGAAATATGTTTTTATGCATATCGAACTGGTTCTTGCTTTTGTTTTCTTTCATTCAATGTTCAGTGTTTTCATATAAAACATGTTTGTGTAGTCTTTAAAAGAATAAATATCATCACAAATAATATTTTATGGCCTTCCACCAAAATGGAGAACAGAAATTAATACATGCAATATCTTAAATATATGTATATATTTTTGCCACTTTGATGACAGTGATATTTTACATTTTCACTGTTTGATATGATATCATAAAGCCTCAAAAACATATTTCACAAGTTTTTCCGACCAGTGTCGTGAGCCTAATGGACCACTAGATGGCAGATTAATCTTAAAATTTATTAACTTTATGATATTTTTTTTTTTTTTTTTCATAATGATAGTCTTTATATTTTCTACCGTACATAGGGCTATTACACTGTTACATTGTTTGAGTGATACAGTATCTTAAGTGGTTGAAGGGGGATTATATGACAGGAGTTGAACATGTTTGTTTTTCAGAGTCTTGAAATCATTTGTTTTCGTGAAATAAATGAGACAATGATGAACATTATTAGCAATTGTTTGGCTTGGAGAAACCAAAATCAGAATATTATCTACAGTTGAGCATAAAATCTTTGCCTTTTTGCAATGTCCTCAAATTGGAATGAATTAAAGGAACTGTTTGTTATGGGTCTATATCTTTTCTACTATGCTTAGGCAGGTTTTTGTGGCGTGTTCTAGTGTTTCCTGTCACTGTGGGCTCCAGGGCACAGTAATACAGTGCAGAGTCTGATACTTTAGCAGAGGAGATGATGAGATCCACACGGTTTTTCTTTTCATTTAGTCTCCCCGAAAACCGAGAGTCCAGATTCTCTGCTCTCTGGACCCGTCCAGAGGTTTGCAGAATTAATAAAATATATTCAGGAGCTGATTTGGGATACTGGCGGTACCAATGTAAACTAATTGCTGTTGAGTAGCTACAGGACAAAGCGATAATGTCACCCTCCTCATGAAAGACCTCAGTTTGGTCTGATGTAATGAGACTCTCAAACCTTCCACCTGAAAATGATGATAAAAAGAATTAGAAAAATATTGTACTCTGAACTATAAAACACATTTTAGTTTTATTCAGCAAAAGTCTGACATCATTTACAGTGTAATTATATTCAAATATGGTATATTATTAAGACAAACAAATAAAGTTGACTAAGCAATATTGAGTTACTCACTCCCAACAGCACAGAGCAGGATCATTGTGATGAGCAGCATTATGCTGAAATGGCACGTCTGTGATGGCACTTGTCTTGAGATCTTAAAGCAGCTTGAAGCTCCTCCCCCTAACTAAGAGTGAATAATGAGCATGATAAACTCTCATGCTGTTAGGTTTTTGTACAGTAATGTTTGATTTCCTGTCACTGTGGTCTGCAGAGCGCATAAATACAGTGCTGAGTCTTGTACAGTGGAAGAGGCGATTTCCAAATCTACACGATTTTTCTCCACGTTCAGTTTTCCTGACAGGCGCTCGTCTGAACTCTGTATTACTTTTCCAGAGCTTTGAAGGATGAGCATGAGGAAATGAGGAGCTGAACTGTGATGCTGTCGATACCAAAGGAGACTGTATGCTGAGGAATAACTACAGGATAGTGTTATGTTCTCGGTCTCATCTGCATGCACTTCTGTGTGTTCTGAGGTAATGGTATCTGCAAGAGTGACATCTTAAAGATAAAAACATAGGAGAAATATGTTGATTTCCACAGCTCAGTTGGCATTTAAAGAAGGATATTTTCAGTAATACAGTCACACAAACTGGAAAAAGAAAAAATATATTTACCTGCTACGGTTAAGATCCAAATGACTATGTACAGCAACATTGTGAGCCTAAGCAGAGCAAAATAAAGTAACAAGACAAGTGACAAATCTGAAGTCTCTTCTGGAAGCTCCGCCTCCTTCCTTAGTGTGACATTTGTACAATCTTATGTTGTTTGAAGTATTTCTCTACTTTTTATATTTACAAGCCAGCCATAGACCTGTAGAAATTATTGATTAATTGTCTAATGGCAGTTATTCGATCTAATAGCAATTATTTGAGATAAATGCAATAATTGTGCAGTTAAAATTTCAATAACATTTTGCCAAAGAATATAAAACACTGTTGTAAAGTACATTAAGTTAGTCAAAGGTATTACTTTCCTACAAAATATTTTTTGTGTGTTTAATCATCTGCAGTATTATATAATATTATATTATATTATACATTTTCACAGCATTAAAGTAAATCATGTAGGCTTATTTTATTATAATTTTTGTTATTCCAAGTCATACAATGACTTATTTTACACTGTAAGTGACATTAAAAAACAAAACAGAATTAACGCACAATTATTTGTATGACAACAATTAATAATCAACTCAAAATTCATGATCATCAGGCCTAAAGGTTTGTACAGTAAATTTGTAATCTTCCATTTTCCAGGTGTGACCACATCTCTTGCTGCTCAGAGTCAGACTACTATTTACTGTAGGGAAGAAAACTATTTTGTGGTTTGAAAGACCACAGGTTTGTACATAATTTTTTGTACAGCCAGATACATTTCACCACAGTGTTCTTCTAGCACACAGTAGTAGAAGCAGTGTCCTCCAGCTTTAGATTGTTAATGATGAGAAAAGTGGATGTCTTTGAAGTTGCAGAATCATAGTGAGGATCTATGCTTTGAAAGTCCATCTCTGATCGTGCACCCCTCTGCAGTAAAAGCTCGGGTGCCTGTCTTGGGATCAGCCTACCCCAAAAGAGCAACACATGAGAGCTGCTTGATTCATGTGAGAGTCGCAGATTCCCCCTCTCTGCCAGTGTCAGTTTTGGTATTTGGTGCAATATGAGCGCAGAAAGTGATTTCTGCAAAAAACATCAATGGACATTTAACTAAGAAAATGCTAAACTGTTTGTTAGATGTTGAAGTAATAGTGTTTTTGTACCTGCCAGCAATGTGATACAGAAGAGAAGTGATGTAGACATCTCCACATTGTACAGTAATTATTAGGGCTGGGTATTGACACAAATTTCACAATTTGATTCGATTTCGATTCACAAGCTTTCAATTCGATTTCGATTTTGATTACGATTCGATTCAATGTTGATTATTTTGGATATCTGGTAGGCTACAATACATTGCAAATTTTCTCAAGGAAAACAAATCTCTTAACTATTATTGTAAACTATGGGAGTCAGTTGTAGCCTATATGGCTTCATTAGCCTATTATAATATTGAAGGTAAAAATTAACTGATTTATATACAAACACTTAAAATACACATTTATTTATTTTTATAATAATAAAGTTATATGAAATTATATAAAAAATTAAATGGTGGCTGTCAAAAAAAAAAATCTTTCCAGATTTATTCAAACATGCATTAAATATTGAAGGACATTAAAAATGATAATGAATATGTAATACGGTGCATAAATTATACCCCTGAGCAGCGAATCCTTTGATTGTTCTGTCAGCTTCTTATAAATGCAAGGGCATTATTGTTAGTGTTTGATTGGCTCATTTCATCATGTTACCACATTACAATGCAGAATTGATGCAGCCCCATTATCCAAACACAAAAACAGGTGGCGACAAGTGACTGGAAATTTCTTTGATAGTCAAGTCAAGTCATTTCACCTTTATTTATATAGCGTTTTTTTTTACAAAGCAGATTGTTTCAAAGCTTACAGAGATAACAGGAAAATAATGCAGCAGAGTTTGTTTCCAGAAGAAAATAGCGTCACAGTCCAGCTTAATTAAGTTAAGTGCATGATGTTTCATTTTTATTGTAAAAAAAGTTATTCATTTAGTTCATATATATATATATATATATATATATATATATATATATATATATATATATATATATATATATATATATATATAGCCGCTCTGGAGAAAAACGTGATGCCATCATCCAGCTCAGTTCAGCTCTCATCAATGGTGTCAATGCAGGCAGATCAATAATATTGTTGAACATTAAATTAAATGTCCCCAACTAAGCAAGCCAATGGCGACAAAGGGGAAATAGGCGACAGTGGCTGAAGAACCATAATTCCATCAGGACGACAAATGGAGAGAAAAACCTTGGGAGAAACCAAGCTCAGCCGAGGGCTCAGCAACGAACGAACAGTGTATGATAAGGCAACATGGTCAGAAGTCAGATTGGATGGAACATTCAAAATATTATCCAGTTCCAGTGAGTCATTAATTGATTCATTTAACTGATTCGTCCAGAACTCTGATTCATTCAAGAACAAATTAGTGATCCACTCAATCATTCACTCAATCGATTCGTTCAAACATAGTTTGTTTGCTTGGAGATGCCGCGTTTCTTCTGCGGCTTCGTTCGGAACTATTTGCGTTGACGGAGCAAAAACAAAGTTCTGGCAATGTTTCTAAAATGTAAGTAACTCAGTATTTACATGTTGTTAATAATATTCAGAACCATGCTGACAATATAAAGCTCACTAAGTAATCACTAATATTACCTGATGTAAACATGTCCCCCTATAGCCTACTGTAGGTTACATGCAACTCTTTGTTTATTTCCAGCAGGTGTTACCATATCCTGCAATTTGGCTCTGTGGTTTATACAGAAAAAAAAGTGGTTTTATATTAATTTGATAACTTACTGTTCAAAGCAAGTTTTCTAAATGAGTTTTTGTAAAGTCTCCCAGGCATTTTGTATCACTGGGCTGTTACTCTTAGAGCACAGTAATAAAGAGCTGAATCTGACAATGTTACAGTTGTAATGGTCAGTGTGGTGGATGTCTGGGATGTAGTTGATCCAAATCGACGGTCTGGTATATTCTCATATCTCTCTGATCGTCCGCCTTTCACCAGCACAAATTGTGGCTGTGTGTTAGAAAACTGTCTGTACCAATAAAGGAGAACATTGTTGCTGCTTGAATCATATGTACACTCCAGTGTCACTGAATCTCCTTCTGTACTGATAACACTGGTCCTCTGGCCACTGGGTCCAATCCGATCCTGACAGATAACACCTGGAAGGAAGTTGTTTTAATAAGATACATTTGTTTAAATTAAGATATGTATAGATATTTAAAGATCTGAATAAGCATGCAAATTATGTATTTGAACTGTGGATTGTACCTGATACTATAAGGAGAATCACCAGATATTTTTCTATTTGTTGACTGGCCATTTGGACTCTTTCCATGATCACATCAGATGAGTCTTAAAGGTCCCATGACATGCTATTTTTTGTAGGCTTTAATATAGGCCTTAGTGGTCCCTAGTACTGTATCTGAAATCTCTTTTCAAAAATTCAGTCTCAGTGCAGAATTATAGCCACTATAAGCCAGTCCCAGAATGAGCTTCCTTCAGACAGGCCGTTTCGGTGTCTGTAGCTTTAAATACTAATAAGGAGGAGAAAGGCGGCGCAAGGTGGAGGGTGGGTGTGGCCTTGACCATCTGCGGCAACGGTAGACCATGCATGTTTACATTGCAATGGCACGGAGACACGCAGTCGTTCAAGCATTTCAGTTTGACCCAGAATCTGATCCGGATGGAGAAGCAACGGATGAAGAAGTTGCAACTCAGCGGCTCCAGCAGGACGTTTCCGAATGGTTAGTTTAAAATATTATGTCTGGATACGGTACTTTATTCGGATGGTTTACAGTTATCATGTAGCTAACGCTAACCTACTGTTGCCTTTTCATGAGAGATCTGTAACATCTGTAATTTATCTTATTACAATTACATCATCAAGCTCTGCGATCTTGAAATGCGGATATCGCGCGCGCCGTATAACCAACAGGAAAACGGTTATCCAAATAACAAAGAAGTGTACAACACTCGCGTTACAGTGTGTGTATTCACACACATAAACTGCATAGCTGCATAGCTAATGTGACAGCCACATTCTACGTGTAACAGTCTAGGCAAACATAAACAGTAAAGCAACACACTTATATATCATTAGTTGACTTACTGTTCCGAGGTGTGTAGCTGAGCCAAAGAGAGTGATCCAGACTTTAGTTTCAGACGTTCAGCAAGCCCAGCTCTGTATTGACCCTTTCGTGTTCATTTGGACATCCAATTATTGAGCAATTGTTATGCTTCGCTCGCTCAAAAGCCATGATATCTCTCGTGGACAAACTAAAATCGCGCGCGCGCGTTCCTACTTCCTTCCTAGCTCATTTTCTCATGGGCGAGAAATATTCTCTGGGCGGGCAAAGCAGAGACAAGGGAGGTAACATTCCTCCTTATAACGTCACAAGGAGGAGATTCAAGATCAGCGCGATTGAGCTTCCATTTTCTCAAAGGCAGAGAAAGATAACAAAAGCTCGATTTACACCGATTGAAATTTCTAGAAACTTGGGGACCATATACAGGCTAGGGGAACTCATATTAATGTTAAAAAACCTCAGAAAGTGAAAATTTCATGTCATGGGACCTTTAATGTTTCTTGAGATGTTGATCTTTAAATGTCTTGGGGTGAATGCAAAAGCAGGAAGTACAAATGATGTCAACTGTTTGTCATATGATTCATCTGCACTTCTCTAAGACTTGTAGGTTCCACTGTTCCTGTGTTAACTGTTCCTACGATTTCCAGCAGGTGGCGAGCTAATATCATACAAGTACTATATTTCTGAGCATAATTTGTACTCTTGTCCATAAAAGCCTATTGTTACTAAAAGTTGTAGTAGTTGGTGAGTTATGTATTTGAGTAGTATTCTTGTGATTCAGTTTTTTTCCCATGAAAAATATTTTAATATATGATAAAGCTATTTTATTGAATTATTGATTACTTCTAAAAATGCATTTAATATATGGACAAGGTTTATTTTATTATTATTATTATTTTTTTTTTTTTTGCAGATATTTTATAAAGACATGCAATGCACTGTACATTAACCTGTTGCAGTTGAGAGGGTTTTTGTACAGTGTTCTTGTGTTTCCTGTCACTGTGGGCACCAGGGCACAGTAATACATTGCAGAGTCTGTCACTTTAGCAGTGGAGATCTCTAGATCCACATGGGTTTTCTTTTCATTCACTTTTCCAGAGAACCGAGGATCTCGATCCACAATTTCTGACTTTTGTGAAACTTTTCCTGTGGACTGTATAATGAGAAGAAGAAATTCTGGAGCTGATCCGGGATATTGTCGATACCACTGTAGTGTTGATGCTGAGGAGTAGTTACAGGACAGAGTAACATTTTCTCCCTCTTTCTCATAAACTTCAGTCTGGACTGGCGTGATATTTGCAAAACTGCCACCTTCAAAATTTAGAATCAAAATTCATGGAAATTTAATGTACATAAAAACGAAAACACTAACTAACACAAACAACACACTTATTAATAACAAGACATAAAAGAATAGAAGAGACAAACAAATATTCTGCCTGCAATGGAATACTTACATACAAAAGAACAAATCAGACCAGTTAAGAAGAGTAACATGTTGATAAGCATGATGAAGTTGTAGTTCTGTTGTTCAGCTAAACTTTGCATTCTTTCCTTGTCAAACAGAAGATGCCTCAAACAAGCTCCTCCCCTTAAAGCAGCAACTGAAACGGCATTGAAAAACAGACTGAGTGACAGTATTATGAAGGTAAAAGAGTAGCAAATCTCGAGCATGTAGATGTGAATTTGAGAACTTGTACAATAAATATTTACTTGCACACTAAAATTTACACTCACAGCTCCAATGTGAAAACCTGTAAAATAAAAATCTGAAGTTGAATGTTGAGATTTTGCACTCGCAGACATAAGTCTCAAAGCTGTATTCTGAATTTGCAGTTGCAGACAAGTAGTCAAAAATGTGTAAAATGCCATTCACAAAAATACAATGACAGACACAAACTTGTAGTACATAGTTGCACTTATTCTTACATTCACATTTGCAGTACAATCACAATTAGGCACTTGCAACTTCTCAAATCTGTCACTGCAATTTCAAATTTCACTCCTTGACTTTTGCAACTATTCTCGCGTTATACTACACTGAACAAAATTATAAACGCAATACTTTTGTTTTTGCCCCCATTTTTCATAAGCTAAACTCAAAGATCTAAAACTGTAAAGGCCCATTTCTCTCAAATATTCTGCCCTACAAAGGCAAAAGACCTTAAATCGCTAGAGTGTGGAAAAACCTTAACCTTGGAAAACCTTGGAAAGTTACTTTTTTAAAGTTACTGTACTCTGCCTTTGTTTTGTATTCAAAAAGTGAGAAGTCATACCAAGGCAAAAGGCAGTAACTTCCACTTTATCAATATTTGGTTGCTGATCACCATTAACAAAATCATTATAGTAACACCTGTATAAAATCTGGTGATCATGGCATTTATTTTGTATGATTTACAATTACTTATAACCATCTACTCATTGCTATTCTGTGCTTTGGTTACATTCTGATGGCATTACTAATACATTAGACATGACAAAATCCATAGTGGTAAAGAGTATCTTCAATTGGTACCGAGTGGCATAAAACAATAGCCTGGGAAAACCCAGACAACTTCTGGCAAATTTAGATTTGCTCTGCAAGTAGTCTGGCAAAGAGCTCATTCAAGCCCATTTACATGGCCTCGAAATCACAGCACCAATCAGAAACGTTGAGGTGGGCTTTACAAGATGACGATCGCTCTGATTGGTTTTAGGTCTAGCCTATTCAATTGCACTCGGAGTCATTTGAGCGACGTCCACTCCGTTGGTGAAGCGCACCAACTTTTAAATGCATTATTATATTCAAATTGCAAACACATGAGGACAGTCTCCATGAAAGACCCACTGGCAGATGAACGTGCTACTACATTTCTCTCCGAAACGGTAGGAAATTAAATTAGATTTAATAGAGGATTTTAACTGTGACAAGATGATTGACAGGGCAGTTTACGTGACAGGATGCACGCGACAGATCCGTCCGATAAAGATGACGAAGTAGTATGTCCCAAAGCTTGCCTACTTTTTTGCTACACATTCAAAAGTAAATACATTTTCTTCACAAAAAGAGTACATACTTTTATGGTGTAGTGTAACTTTGGGACACCGCATATGGCTTTACATGATGCCGATCGCTCTGATTGGTTTTAGGAGTTTTAGGTCTATCCAATTGCGCCCAGAGGCATTTGAGCGACATCCGTTGGAAATGAGTTATTAAAGGAGCTTTGTCAGACCATAACTCAGTTACTACTGAGAATGGTCTGGTTTTAACCAGGCTAATAAAACAAGCTAAACTGGTCTGGTTTATAGCGATGGATCTGAAAGACGCATATACTTTCACATTCAGATAGCACAAGCGCTTCCCGAGATTCGTGTTCGAAGGTGTCATGCTCCTCGTACGTTCACAAAAAATGCAGTGCTTTCACCTTTGAGACTCAGTGGGGAGCGTGTTCTGGACTACATAAGCCCTATTCGCACGGGATAAGTATTACCTGGGGACCTCTAGTAATTTGTAATAATTGCGGAGGTTGTCTGTGATCTTAAGCATGTGCGAATCGGCCATGTCTGTAATTTGAACGGACACCACCGTCTCCGGAACGGACACTAAAGTCTCGGACACTGACACCAACGTCTCCGGCACAGACACCAACATCTCCGGAATGGACACCAATGTCTCTGGCACGTCTCCACTGTCTCGGGCACGAACAAGTGTACGGACACCACCGTCTCCGGCAAACACACCAACGTCTCCGACACAGACACCACCGGCACGGACACCAATGTTTCCAACACGGACACCACCGTCTCTGGAACGGACACTAAAGTCTCCCACACAGACACCACCGCCTCCGGAATGGATACCAATGTCTCTGGCTCGTCTCCGCTGTCTCGGGCACGAACAAGTGCACGGACACCACCGTCTCCGGCAAGGACACCAAAGTCTCCAACACAGACACCACTGGCACGGACACCAATGTTTCCGACATGGACGTCTCCGGCACAGACACCAACGTCTCCGGCACGGACCCCAGCGTCTCCTGAATGGACAACACCGGCACGGACACCAACGTCTCCGGCACGGACACCACCTTCTCTGGAACGGACACCAAAGTCTTCGGCACGGACACCACCTTCTCCGGCACGGACACCAATTTGTCCGGCACGGACACCATCGTCTCTGGCACAGACACCACCGTCTCTGGCACGTCTCCGCCATCTTCGGATATTTAATTTAATTTAATTAATCAATCATCAGTACTATTGATCAGCATTACCAAACGTGGACATTTTCCACTAGAAACAAACATTGATGTATTATTTTAATTTAATACTGTGAAGCTGCTTTGATACAACCTGTGTTGTGAAAAGCGCTATATAAATAAACTTGACTTGACTTGACTTCGGCACAGACAAGTGCACGGACAACACCGTCTCTGGCACGGACACCACAGTCTCCGGAACAGATACCAAAGTCTCCGGCACGGACACCAACATCTCCGGCACGGACACCACCTTCTCCGGAACGAACACCAATGTCTCTGGCACGGACACCACCTTCTCCGGCACGGACACCAATTTGTCCGGCACAGACACCATCGTCTCTCGCACAGACACCACCGTCTCCGGAACGGAGACCACTTTCTCCAGAATGGACACCAACTTCTTCGGAACAGACACCGGCACGGACACCACTGTGTCTGAAAAATTAGGAAAAATTAACATTGTTACTAGAAGCAATTGAATTGTTGATATCAAGAATAGACATTTCAACTAGTGACAATTGAATTCTTGATATCGAAAATAAAGGATTTACTAGAAAGAATTGTATTTCTGATATGTGAAATTGGAATTTCAACTAGTAAGAAATCAATTGTTGATATCAACAATTGAATTTGAATGGCAGCCTATGGTGACATTTCACTAGTGAACAGGGGTTAAAGTGGGCCGGAACGGTCTGGAACTGCGCTCTGGCACCTCAGATAAATAAAAAAAAATAGATTAATTAATGCCTTCACAAACACGCTTCCCGACGTTATGTTCTCAGTCACGGTTCTCCTGTCTGATTTGAGTGCATCTACGCTGGTTCACGTATGCAGACAAAGTTCTTCCTCCCCTCCCCGCTGAACGCCAGCGATTACTAATGCGTGAAATGCACTCATGATGGTTGAGCAATTGGCAATACTGACTTAGGCTACAGCTTCCCTGGTAGCCTTGCGTAAATTAACTTGTCTAAGAAAATGATTCATAAAACTTCTAAATATCAGTTGAGCCTATGTTTACTTTCTTCACTGACATAGACGAAAATCCTTCAATTTCTAATGTGGGCTGGTGTGGCTACAGTGCCAGGGCTGGATTTTTGTCCCAGTTCGCCCCTGACAGTTGCTGTTCTAGCCAGGGCAAGTGGGTATTGCAGTGGAGTTAAAAGTCAAAGGTTAAGTAGGCTAATGTCAAATTTACATAATTGTGGTTGTGATTTATTTATGTTATAGTTGTCTTCAGCCACTTTTATGTTTGAATTTACATTGTGAAAAACAAGGTTGTGCTCCATATTGTGGTGTTCAGCAATTTTAACATAGTATCGTCATCATTGTAGATGTAGATGGACCAAAATAAAACCATTAAAATATCAAGTAAATAAGTATTGTGATACTTGGTGCCACAGTGACACTCTTGTCCCAAAAAGTATTGCTATACCACAATACTCAATATGTTGTCCCACGGTGAGTCATTTTTCCCTGTTGCACCTACACAAAATTTGAGGCTTCCCCCACCTGGCAAATCACACTTTAACCACTGATTAGACATGATATTAAAATAAATAAATTATATTATATTATCAAACTCAGTAAACACCATACTAATAATACACACTATGAACAGCAGAGCAGATGAGCACAGAATGTGTTCAGAAAAACATGCAGTTTTCCAGGAAATTGAGGATCTACACTAACAAATTCTGATGTTTTTGTAACTTTCCCATAAGCATGTAGAATGACAAAAAGATATTTTGGAGCTTGTCCGGGATATTGGCAATACCACTATGGAGTAAAGAGTGGTTACAAGACCTCTGGATTCACTGAATCATTCACTCAATCGATTCGTTCAAACACAGTTTGTTTGCTGGGAGATTCCGTGTTTCTTCTGTTGCTTTGTATTGAATTATTTGCGTTGACAGAGCAAAAACAACTGCAATGTTGTTTCTAAAATGTAAGTTACTCAGTATTTACAGGCTGTTAAGATTCAGAACCATGCTTGGAATATATAAAGCATACAAATTAATCACTAAAATGACCTGATTTAAACATTTCAGCTCGTGTTTACTGTAGGCCACATGCAACTCTTTGTTTATTTCCAGCAGGTGTTACCAAATCATGCAGTTTGGCTCTGTGGTTTATAAAGAAACAAATGTGGTTTTATATTCATTTGATAACTTACTGTTCAAAGAAAGTTTTCTGAGTGAGTTTTTGTAAAGCCTCCGAGGCATTTTGTATCACTGGGCTGTTACTCTTAGAGCACAGTAATACAGAGCTGAATCTGACAATGTTACAGTTGTAATGGTCAGTGTGGTGGATGTCTGGGATGTAGTTGATCCAAATCGACGGTCTGGTATATTCTCATATGTCTGTGATCGTCCGCCTTTCAGCAGTATACATTGTGGCTGTGTGTTAGAAAACTGTCTGTACCAATAAAGGAGAACATAGCTGCTGCTTGAATCATATGTACACTCCAGTGTCACTGAATCTCCTTCTGTACTGATAACACTGGTCCTCTGGCCACTGGGTCCAATCCGATCCTGACAGATAACACCTGGAAGGAAGTTGTTTGAATAAGATACATTTGTTAAAATTAAGATGTGTATTGTTGTTGTTTAATTATTTTCAGGGGAATGACTTCAAAGATATTTGATATCAGAAAAAATTAGACTTTATTAACAAAACAAAGCCGAGTGTCCCTCTGCAGAAAGACCCTCAAGAAAAATTGCCCAGCAAACGTATATACCCTCTCCTTGTCCCAAACATGGTAATACATTCTATAGGTATTTTGAGAAATAGTTTTGTACCATGTGACATTACTGAAATAGAATTTTCTGCTGTAACAACAGCTTGTGCTCTCAGGTTCCAAAGTCAGCCAAAGTCACCCACAGACAAGGAAATAATAGTGTACAAAAACCAGTTAAATTACTTATTTTCTAAATAATAAAATCTTCAACATTCCCTCCTTTGGGGCTTATTTAAGCCCCACATTCGCTATCCTTTTCCAGAGTGTAGTTTCAAAATCCAGTCCCCTCAGTTATACTACCTTAGTGACTAAATTAAGTCACTCATTCTTTTTTTCAATGACTGAAATTATGCCACCATACTCCGGAGGAGCAATCGAGCCAAACATCTTTCTCCATACATTTTTCTTTCTTTCAGTTGTTTTTTCTTTTTCGATGGAGAAAGTAAAAGACTCGAATCCTCCCTAATCAAAAATCAAACATTGTTACAAGTGTGTGGATGAAATTGGTTCAGCATTGTCTTATTGTCACAGTTATGTAGAACATGTCAAACACAAAAATCCCTTATACAGTTAAGAGTTCTCTTGCGGTGTAGATATCCTCTTCGACCCAGACACCCAGGATCTGGCTTATTCATTTTCTTCTTCATCCTTATCCGAGGTACTTCAGTCAATGTCCAATGATTGTAAATCTCAATTTGGTTTATAAGCTCAATCTTAATAATAAATTATTTATTTGCCCTCTAAAATTAGTTTTCATTATCTTCTTAATATGGGAAGTACACAACTGAATAATAACCCTCTTTTAATATTTCAACTCCAAAAAACATTTCTAATTAATTTTTTTTAATCAAGCTTTCCTTAACTTTTTTTATTCAATTGTAAAGTCATTCTACTTTTTTATGTAATTGTTTTCATTATTATAAAGTCAAATCATTATAATAAATCTCTGCTGATTATAATAGAATAAATGATTCAGTTTGCGTTTTTTCCCCGTATATTCCATATGAATTTCGATATAAAATAGGGCTGGGTAAAAATAACTTTTTCTCTTTTTTATTCGCTTCTTATTTTTGTGAAGGAACGTCAATTCACTTATTTTTAAAGAATCAATTTTTTAGTCAGTCATGTTTTAGTTGATGTACAACCATAACACTGCGGTGCAGCTACATTAAATCACAATTTTCTTCGTTATAACGTTTTACATTTCAAATTCTGTCTACTTTATTACCAAATTTAACAATAAATACCATTTTAAAATGTTTAATCTCACGCGTTGCAGCTTTTTCTCATTATAGCTCCTCAGTTCAAGCATTCCTTAACTGAATACCTTTTCTTCCTTTCTACTAATTTCTAAATGAACTATCATGAATAAACTTAATTATGTCACATGTAATCACTCAAACTAAGAAAGCTTTAAGAGCAATGTTACATTTACTTCATAAAAGTCATTCAATGAACTCATTAGACAATTAGAAAAAATAACTCTCGAAAATAACTTTTTATACTATCTTACATAATCATCGTACGGTCATTTCTTTTTTCTGTATATCTAAGTTTTTTCCTTAACCTTTTCAAACATAAAGCATTATAACTTAATTATTGTTAAAACTTCCTTTTCTGTAATTTAAGTTTCTGCATACAATTAATGTTAATTAAAAATTTTCTAGAATGACTGCTAAACCATTATCTAAACTTATTTCTGATAGAATTCTTTGGTCTTAAATTTAATTACTTCTCTTGACCCTCCTCTGTTGATCTCATTGCTTTTACCCATCTCTATCTTGTTCATATAATCCATTACCAAGAGTTTTATTAGTCCTTCTGGTACTGATATATGGCCTATTTTTGTCACTGTTCCTTTCCTACCTTTATTTTTGTCGCAAATTTCTCTTGTATATGGCCAAAAATTGCAAAAAATGCCTTTTATTTAATTTTCCTTATTCTTTTTCCTTATTCTTAATCCAGCCTTTTAATTATTCTCCTTCCTTATTCTTTTAATCCCTCCTTACTCCCCCCTTGCGCACTAGTTGAAAACTATGCGCATTCAAAAAGTATGTTTTTGTGCAATAACCTGTCATTCTTACCCCCCTCTGGTACCACCATATAGATTGTTCATAAGGCAATAATCTACATGGTATTGAACAGTCTATATGCTATAACAATTTGTTTGTTATTGATCGTTCTTTTAGCACCATTTAAAATACATTTAATTAGTCAAATAGCATATTGAATCAAATCATAATTCAAATCATAAATGAAATCAAATATTTGTTAATAGCCAGTGTTAATCTTTCTTTAATTTTCAACTGTAGTCTTAAATTAATTTTGTATACCTGTTTTATTGACAAATTACATTCGAGTACCCATTATGATCTATTTTAAAATGTCATTTAGGTCGATTTGTATTTTCCTTCATGACTTGTCTTAATTCTCACTGTGCTATGACAGTTACTTGAATTAATCGCTTATCATTCATTATTTTCATTTGTTTTCTGATTTTATCGTTTACATTGTTTTTGATATATTCTTTAATTCAATATTTTCCTTTCTGGGGTTATTATTAAGTTGCTACTAGTATATTCAAGGGCTTTAACATTACATTTAAAGACAGTTTGATTGATGTTGACTATTGTTTGAACTTGTACTCATCTCTGTTGATTCTCTCTTCTTTGCACAACTCCTTGAAAGTTTCTTATTCTGCAACTTTTCATTTAAAGTTCTTCTTTTTCCATTCATGAGATCATTGTGAGTTGTAATTGGCTTTTTCCTTTTCTCTCATTGGCAAGGGAAGGTCATTGCCAGCATGTCCTTGAAACCTCACTTGCTGTTGTGGGGGTTTCCTGGAGTCGTTTGGTGTATTTTAAGTTGAGAGCCATGGTATCAAATGTCACTTTGCTGATCAATGTTTAAGCCTCTTCTGAGATGACAGGCACTGTCACTGGTTCTTTTAGTTTGAATCGTCCCAGAAACCTTCCTGGAATTGAACTGTTCTCATCTGTGAATGAAACCTTCATTATTTCTGTTAGTTCAGTTAGTGACAACAACATATATTAGATCATCTGCTTATCTGCTCCATTGTCCTTCTTGGTGTCACCTGTAAAATGATCATGTGGGCTGAGTGGTGTTCTGGCCTCTTTTGGGGGTTTTCTGCTTTTTAGCAGTAGGGCTTAACCCCTATATTACTTTTTACAATTATTCAATTCAGCTCAGTTTTCTCATTGTTTTGAGTCCCACTATCAGCATACTAGTTATCAGACATCTTAGACAACACTCAACCCACTTTACTAAAAGACAAAAGTTACAAGACAATATTTCATTCTTTTGACAAAGAGTCAGCTCCATCATGATATGCTGAAAAGAAATTCAAATGTGTTATGCTCCATCATGATATTCTGAAAGGAAAGTCAGATGTGTTAGGCGCTGCGCAAAATGTAGTACTGTTTTGTTTTCTTTTACAATTTTTTTTTTTTCCCATTTTCTTTTTCTATTGTCACTACAGTTTCGACCAGGATTTTAAACAAATCCATCCATGGTCATTATTGGGCAGAATATGCCCTGTGGGCCCACATATGAAATTTAGATACAGCTGTAGGCAAAATAATTGATTGCCTTAGTGTACACTCATTCATTCATAATCAGTCACTCATGGCCATCACACATTCTTCTTCCGCAGGTTGTGCTCTAAATGCGGAACTTACAAATTTAGCTGTGGAATTCCAAAGGTCTGACAGACAACATCACAACAGCTATTCAAACACTATTCAGAATTGTCAGTTATCTTAATGCTTAGTTTACTACTGTTGTTATAATCCCTTTTTTCTTCTTTTTTCCCAAACTCTAATAGATTAAATATTTCAGAATAATAGGCCTTAGTATGGTGCAGTTGAGAGTAAGACAGCCAATTGTAATTTCTCAAATGCATTTTGTCATTTGTTTGGTCTACTTTTTCATATTCTTTTTGTTTTTGCTCATGAGCTTCTTTAAGAATAAAATTGGAGATCTCTGACTAATCTTGGATCCATGGCCAATAACATTTCCATCTCATTATCCCAGTTTTGACAGCATTTTTAATTTCATTTTTTTTGTACTTGGAGTTATTTTCCTTCTCCAATCTATCTCTATAAAAAATATTAAAACAAGATGGAGTGACCAGTACCATTGTTTTGCAAACAAAAATAATCATTCTCTGACATTTTGTGTTTTTTCTTTGCCAGAGAATAATTCTATCATGCTTTTAGCCCAATAGTCTAATATAATAGCCCTCACTATACCAAATCCAGCCTCAGTTTTAACTATTTTGTGAGTTGAGCACCCACTTTTCTGTATTTTCTTTTTCTTATAGAGCTGGACTTACCTATTGAAAGAGCAGAGAGGGTTAGTTTAGCAGAGAATATAAAGAATTGCTATGAGACCAGTGAATAATCAGAATGAATTAAGTTAATAATAATGAACTAAATTTGAAACAGTCTCTAGAGTGTTCATAAGGTTTGTCACACCTGTGGTGCCCGTAAGGGTCTGTTCTTCTTTTAGCTTGGCTGCCGCTCTGCGTGTTTTGTCAGGCTGTCACTCAAAGGCCCTTGCAGTGCGGAGTATCCTCCGCTGTTTTTCTGTCTCTTCTCAGTTTGGGATTTTGATCAATCCTGTAACAGTTTTGCATCTCAGGATTAGTCTTTTTTTTTAGGAAAAGTCTCAAGTGAAAGATTCACCTTTTCCAGTCTTTCCATTAACTTAGTCTTTTTGGGTCTTTTTGAACTTCAGGAGGGGAGCTGAGAACCCCTCACCCACTCTCTTCTTCTCTGCGTCAGTGTCTCTGCATTCATGTCTTTGCCCTTTGCCCTCTTGTTGCTTCCACAGGACACAGAAGCAATCTGTAATTTGAATACTCAGAGATCTGCATGAATCAAATTGAACTTTTACATATAATCTATTAGCTCTTTATCTACATTCCACTTTTTAACTTGAATCTTTTCACTATTTCTTTTATATAAAAATCTCACTGGTTGACCATAGCATTTCCCTCATTCTGTTAGTAAGCAGTTCTTCATTGCAGGAAAAAGCAAGCTAGTTCTGTTTTTATATATCAGCAATAATATAACTCTGATGATCTGAGAATAATTCAATTAAATAATTTTCCCTATCATAAAATCAGACTTCAATCTTTCTTCTATATTTACATGCTGTGTTCACAATAATCTAGTATGTTTCTCAACAAACATCAAGGAATTCCTCTTATTTTTTACTCTCATCAACTTCTGTAAAGTATTTTTGACTTTTGAAACTTGGTCACTCAATCTTGCTAACCTTCAGCACACTGCACCAGTTATTTTTCTCTTAACACAAACTTATTTATCTGCAATGGAATACTTTTTCCACACTGTCTTCAGGGATAACGAGATACAAATTTTAGACGTCTTCAGATATAATATATAATATATTAAGCACGTGCAATCTTATTTATATTCATCTATTAATATTTATCATTACATTTATTGATTAAATATATATCTTATTATTTTAACTTATTTTATACTACTATATTCTGCTAAGCTAATATCTTGAAACAATTGTTTTCCCTTACTTTTCTTTCTTTCTTTTTTAATACACACCATTTCAGTCCCTTCAGTCACACATTCTCTGTCCCTCCAAGCAACCAGGGTCAGAGGTCACTTATTTTCAACCACAGGCACAGTCACAGAAGACACAGGATCCCACAAACACTTACACACACACACTATTCTGTACTCCCTGTCAGATCTGAATAATACATTAAAATATTCACTCCTCAACACAATGACACTTTTAACTATCCTATTCCATAAACCTCTGTGATTCACTTCCTCAACACAACAGAGTGAAATAAGACCTAATTCCCCTGAGCAGACTCTTATTAAATTAATAAGGTACCCGGAAATTGACTTTATCTGCAATCATGTTCATTTGTATCCTTCGAGGCCCTCTTACAAATGTCTGCAGATCAACCATCTATAGGCTATAAGCTAAACTACACCTGTCTCAATCAATGCCCACTTACAGGTATAACACATCAATAACTGATATCCTTATATCAGTACGCATGTCATCCATCGAGGCCCTCTTGACAAGTAACACAAAACTTAACTGATATCCTTATCAGTGAATTCAAACCCTCTGTGTGCATGCTTTTTGCTCATCATCCTTCAAGGCCCACTTGATGAACAAACACAGAACCTTACGTACGTACGTCAAAACTCTTTGCGCTAAATCAGCATCACCAGTAGTTATAGAATCTATTTATTTATATCTAATTATTTTCAGGGGAATGACTTCAAAGATATTTGATATCAGAAAAAATTAGACTTTATTAACAAAACAAAGCCGAGTGTCCCTCTGCAGAAAGACCCTCAAGAAAAATTGCCCAGCAAACGTATATACCCTCTCCTTGTCCCAAACATGGTAATACATTCTATAGGTATTTTGAGAAATAGTTTTGTACCATGTGACATTACTGAAATAGAATTTTCTGCTGTAACAACAGCTTGTGCTCTCAGGTTCCAAAGTCAGCCAAAGTCACCCACAGACAAGGAAATAATAGTGTACAAAAACCAGTTAAATTACTTATTTTCTAAATAATAAAATCTTCAACAGTATCGATATTTAAAGATCTGAATAAGCATGCAAATGATGTATTTGAACTGTGGATTGTACCTGATACTATAAGGAGAATCACCAGATATTTTTCTATTTGTTGACTGGCCATTTGGACTCTTTCCATGATCACATCTGATGAGTCTTAATGTTTCTTGAGATTTTGATATTTAAATGTCTTGGGGTGAATGCAAAAGCAGGAAGAACAAATGATGTCAACTGTTTGTCATATGATTCATCTGCACTTCTCTAAGTCTTGTAGGTTCCACTGTTCCTGTGTTAACGATTTCCAGCAGGTGGCGAGCTAATATCATACAAGTACTATATATACTTATGAGCAACTCCTCTTGTACATAAAAGCCTATTACTAAAAATTTTAGTAGTTGTTGTGTTATGTATTTGAGTAGTGTTCTTGTGATTCAGTTTTTTTGCATGAAAACGTACTCGGTTACTAACGTAACCTCGGTTCTCTCTAGAAGAGGGAACGAGTACTGCGTTTGAATAAACGCTGCGGGAAAAGTCTCTTTTCACGAAATACTGAAGCAAAATTATCCTTAATTTTCATATTTGTAAAACGCATTGCAGCAGTGCACAGCCATGGCGAGACGGCTCGCTCACTCATTGGCTGTTCTGCGGCAACTGCATGAGCCTATCGAGCGAGGGCTGATGCAATATCAGACCAATGAGAGCGCTTCGCGCGCTCCTCGTCACATCCCGCCGAAACGGGTGTGGCCATCCCCTATAAAAGGAGCTCGAGTAGGCTGATTCAACTGGTTTTCATCGCCGAAGCGAACCAGAGCGAACCGCGCGCACGGCAGGGAACGCAGTACTCGTTCCCTCTTCTAGAGAGAACCGAGGTTACGTTAGTAACCGAGTACGTTCTCTTACGAGAGTTCTCTCGTACTGCGTTTGAATAAACGCTGCGGGAACCACTTGTAAGACGCCGTGCGTGCTGGGATGAGAAAACACCGACCACTGGAAGCTAGTCCAGGTATACAGTGCATAATCACCCGGTAGACTCGGAGAGTCTGGAGGGGGGGGGGGACAACCACCCTCAGATAGCTGCGTCCTAAGACGCGGTATGACATCACATAGGCAGGGGAAGGCCTGGCTAATGTGGGAAATGTGGGTCTTACGCAAAATTTGCCCAGATATATGCGCCCTTAGGCGCGAAACAGCGCTACATAGGCAGGGGAAAAACCTGGCTGATGTGGGAGATGTGGGTCTTACGTAATTTCGCCCAATGGATGCGCCCTTAAGCGCGATACAACGTCACATAGGCAGGGAGAGCCTGGCTAATGTGGGAAATGTGGGACTTACACACTTTCGCCCAAATAGGTGCGTTCTAGACGCGATATAACATCACATAGGCAGGAGGGAGCCTGGCTAATGTGGGAAAACATGGGTCTTACACAATTCTGCCCAGAGAACTTCGGCGGCGCTGTGCGTCTGCGATATCAGTGCCGTGTTTAGACAGCTGACTCGAATACGCCGAAAACACTTGGCTTGCAAGTGCGGTGAAGTATTCGGTGGCGTTGTGCGCCTGCGAAATCAGTGTCGTGGTAGACAGCTGATACGGCTAAACCGAAAACAACCTGGCCTGCAAGGCGGGAACTTCTAGGTTGTAGAACCTTATGAATGTAGACGGCGAGGCCCAGCCCGCCGCCGTACATATTTCCTGTAAGGAAATCCCGCTAGACCAGGCCCACGATGAGGCAACGCCTCTCGTGGAATGCGCTCTAATGCCCAACGGGCACTGAAGGCCCTTGGTAGTATAAGCCATTGTTATGGCGTCAACCACCCATCTGGACAGGCTCTGTTTCGAAACAGCCGTTCCCTTGGAACGTCCACTGAACGAGACAAAGAGCTGCTCCGTCTGTCTGAAGGCAGCGGAGCGGGACACATAAGCTCTTAACGCCCTAACGGGGCAAAGACAGCTCGAGTCCCCTTCCTCGTTTGACCCCGGCAGGGCAGACAGGGAAATAACCTGAGCCCTAAACGGAGTGTTGAGGGATTTCGGCACGTAGCCGTGCTTAGGTTTGAGTATGACTTTGGAGTCATTGGGCCCAAACTCCAAGCACGTTGGACTCAGAGAGAGCGCGTGCAGATCGCCTATGCGCTTCACCGAAGCGAGGGCCATCAAAAACACCGTTTTGAAAGACAGATGTTTGAGGCTAACAGATTGGATAGGCTCAAAGGGGGGGCCTTTCATGGCTGCCAAGACCGTAGAAAGGTCCCACACCGGGACTGAGGGAGGTCTGGGGGGATTCAGCCTCCTAGCTCCCCTGAGGAAGCGGATGACTAAATCGTTCCTTCCCAGTGACTGGCCTGGCGTTGCTGTCGAGCACGCTGCGATAGCCGCCACATAGACTTTGAGCGTGGAAGGGGATCTGCCCTTATCCAACAGCTCTTGTAGGAAGGAGAGAACCTCCGTCACCTCACAATCGAGGGGTGACAGGCCCCGAGCTGTACACCAGCTGGAGAAAACCGACCACTTCGAGGCATAAAGCCGCCTGGTGGAAGGCGCTCTAGCCTGAGTGATGGTGTTCAGCACTCCATCCGTGAGGCTAACGGGTAACCGTTGAACGTCCACGCATGAAGGGACCACAGCTCTGGGTGTGGGTGCCAAATCGAGCCCCTGGCCTGCGAGAGGAGATCTCTCCTCAATGGCACTGGCCATGGAGCGGAGTCTGCTAACTGCATCAGGACTGGAAACCAGGCTTGGTTGTCCCAGAACGGTGCTATAAGCAGTACTGGGCATTTCACTTCCCTGACTCGCTCCAGCACCTGAGGTAGGAGGGAGACTGGGGGAAACGCGTATAGCGGGCAGTGCGGCCACTTGTGGGACAGCGCGCTGTCGTTCTTTGAAAAGAACACGGGGCAATGAGCGTTTTCTGGGGACGCGAATAGGTCCACCTCCGCTCTGCCGAATCTCTGCCACAACAGCCGGACTGTTTGTGGGTGTAGAGACCATTCGCCCGTGGGAACATTGTTCCTGGACAGCCTGTCTGGACCCAGGTTGAGTGTCCCGGGCACATGCACCGCTCTCAGCGAGCTCAGGTTGCGCTGAGCCCATATTAGGAGGCGCTCGGCCAGCCTGTAAAGGGAACTGGAACCGAGACCGCCTTGGCGATTTATGTAGGACACCACGGCCGTGTTGTCCGAGCGGACTACGACGTGTTGGTCCTTGATGTGGGGACAAAAGCGCGTCAGCGCGTTGTGAACTGCTAGCATTTCCAGGCAGTTGATATGATGGAGCTTTTCTCGTTCTGACCAGAGGCCAAAGAACGGCCTGCCCTCGAGCAGCGCTCCCCATCCCGAGGTGGATGCGTCCGTAGACACCACTTTCACTCTCGAGGAAGTCCCCAGGCTTACACCTGAACGGTACCAATCGCCCGCCGCCCATGGTCTCAGGGCTGCTGCGCAGTCTTGATCGACTTTGAGGCGCAATCGGCTGAGTGCCCACGCTCCGCGTGGCACTCGCGCTTTCAACCAGAACTGCAGAGGGCGCATGCGAAGCAGGCCCAGCTGGAGAACTGATGATGCTGAAGGCCATGAGGCCCAGCATCCTCTGAAAACGTTTGAGCGGGATAATCGCACCGCAGCGGAAGGACCTCGCTGCGTGCTGTATGCGCAGCGCGCGCTGTTGCGACAGCCGCGCCGTCATAGAACGAGAGTCCAGAACGATGCCCAGAAACGAAATAGTTTGGCTGGGGTTCAAGGAGCTCTTCGTCCAATTGATCGTGATACCAAGATTCTCGAGGTGATCGAGTAACATGGTTCTGTGCTCCACGAGCTGAGATCGTGATTGAGCTATGATCAGCCAGTCGTCCAAATAGTTCAGCACTCGCATGCCCCTGAGTCTGAGGGGGGCGAGCGCTGCGTCCATGCACTTCGTAAATGTACGGGGTGCCAGGGACAAGCCGAATGGCAGGACTGTATACTGGTATGCCCGACCCTCGAAGGCGAATCTCAAGAATCGCCTGTGGCGTGACGCTATCTGTATTTGGAAATACGCGTCCTTTAGATCTATCGACATAAACCAGTCTTCTCGGCGAATGTGCGCGAGGATTTTGCTGGTTGTGAGCATTTTGAAACTGCGTTTCACTAAAGCTCTGTTTAGTCGTCTTAGATCTAGTATGGGTCTGATACCACCGTCCTTTTTGGGGACTAGGAAGTATCTGCTGTATAGCCCCCCTTCGCTTTGAGCTTGGGATACATGTTGTATCGCCCCTTTGCTCAACAGTTTTGATATTTCGGCGCGAAGTAGGTGTGCTACTTCTGAATTCACCGTAGTTTCGACGCGCGCTGTGAAGCGTGGAGGGCGCCGACAAAACTGTAGCGAGAAGCCTCTCTTTATAATGTCTAGCACCCAGTCCGAAACCCCTGGAAGCGCGGCCCATGCGTCTGCATGGCCGGCTAGGGGTTGGATGCGAAGCGCGCTCTGTTCGCTGTGCGACGGCGGCGCTTCGGGGCGCGCTAGCATAGGCGTTACGCCTGTGACATTTGAGGCGGGGAGCGCGCGTAATACAGCGGGCAACACGCTCATCCTCGACCCCGCTACAGTGTTTATCTGAACGAGGGAGGTCTGAGAAGGTCTCATGGGACTCATGCAGCCTACAAGTGAACGTGGGCGGGGACCGGGCACGTTTACTGCTTTGGCCGCGCTGTCTGCTTGAACAGAGCGGGTGCTCACAGGTCCCGTTTTTACAGGGAGCCTGTGGCTTGCCAGACATAGCGTTTGTGGGCACTGGGAAGTGGGCACTTTGACTATGTTTGTGGCGCGATCGAACTGCGTCGATCTTATGAGTACGGGCCCTGTGTGCAGGGCTGTGCTTGTGTGTAGGGATGGGCACAGGGAAGTGGGCATCAACACTACATTTATAGCACCATCGGCCTTGGCCGGGACACCAGAAAATACACTCTTTTCGGGATTTATCTGGGTAGCCGTAAAAACGGCTTTTGTGTGCAGGCAAGCGGGCAGCTGTGCGGGCTTGTGCTCTGCTGAGAACGCTGAAGCAGTCGCAATTCCTGGGACTGAGACAGCGGTGCGCTTTGGTGAGGGCCCGGTCGCAACGGGGCTTACACACCTGCGCTTTCCTAGGCGTGCTAGGACTTCTTTGGGGCTTCCGGCTTCAACACAACCCTTGGTCGCGGCCCGCGGTGAGTGGGGCGGCGGCTGGTAGAGCGAGAGCGAGGGCGTGAGCTGCGCTGCTGTCGCTGAGAGGGGGCGGCCGGAGGCTGAGGCTGTGAGCTCCGAGGGGCCTGTTTCTCACGGCCCGCTGCGGAACTGGAGCGCTTCGGCAGGAAGTGCTTGAATGCCTGTGACGCTTTCTGGGCTTCGGAAAATCTCTCCACGAACTCGGAGAGAGAAGATCCAAAGAGGCCAGCGGAGGATAGCGGGGCGTCGAGGAACGTGTTGCGCTCTGCATCAGCCATCTCCGTGAGCGTCAGCCACAAATGCCTCTCGGCTACGGTAGCGGAAGCCATACAGCGTCCCATGGCTTGTGCTGCAGCCTTGGTAGCGCGGAGGGAAAGATCCGACGCGCTTCTCAGGTCCGTGATGCAGATAGCTTCAGGTCCTATCTCGTCCAGTTTGCGGAGGAGATCGCCTTGGAACACCTGAAGCGTGGCCATGGTGTGCAGGGCCGATGCCGCCTGCCCAGCGGCGGAGAAGATCCGCGCGAGCAGCGACGACGTCATGCGGCAGGCTTTCGACGGCAGCACTGGCTTAGTCCGCCGTCCAGCAGAGGGCGGGCAAAGGTGGGCTGCTATCGCCTGTTCCACCGGCGGCAGAGTGAGGTAGCCTCGATCCTGAGCATTATCCAGGGAGGAAAATGCTGGGGATACAGACGAACGTGTTCGTGCAGAAAAGGGAGCGTTCCAGGCCTTCGCCACTTCTTCATGAAGCTCAGGAAGAAACGGAGCGGGCTTAGACACAGGAGAAGAACGCTCACCAGGGAGGAAGCTACCATCAAGCCGGGTGCGCGAGGGGAGTTCCGGTGCAGACCACTCGAGGCCGAGGCTCGCCGCGGCCAACGCGAGTACTCGCATGAGCTCCCTCTCGATGCTAGCTCTAGCCGACGGCTTTCGGGCAGGAGGCGTGAGATCCGCAGAGCTCGCCCAGTCCTCACTGCCTGAAGCTAGCAGAGAGCAGGAATCCTTATCGACCGACTCGGCTTCAGAAACAACTTCCTCAGATGAAGCGGCGGCAGACTGCGGGCGCTGAGCATCGGGAAGTGCTCCGGGGGAAGCCGGCGAAGCTGGCGGGCGAGCCGGCGAGCTTTGTCGGGAAGAGGTGGGTTCCGGGGCCCGCTGCGAGCGGCGCTTCTTGCGGCGCGGCACCGCGGCGGGGGGCGCAGGCTCGGAGAAATGTGCCAGGCGAGTCCGCAGAGTCACCATCGGCAAAAGCTCGCAGTGAGGGCAGCCGCCGTCAGCGAGCGCGAGCGCTGCGTGATCTTCGCCCAGGCAGGAGACGCAAATAACGTGGCGGTCTCCCTCGGTGAGCGGGGCTCGGCACGAGCCACAGGATGGCATCTTGATAAAGACGCGGCTCTTTTAGGGGTGAGTGTTCGGGGAACACTGCACACACACACACAGAACAGAGCAGGTAAAGGATATGAAGCGCCGGAAAGCGCAGCAGGTACGGCAGTAGAGGCGGCGAAGGCCAGCGGCTTCAAGGGCTCGTCCCGCTGAAAAGCTTGCCTCGACGACGCTTGCTTCTCCGTGATCCAGCGATGCGTGAGCTTCGCTGAAGAGATGAAAATCAGTTGAATCAGCCTACTCGAGCTCCTTTTATAGGGGATGGCCACACCCGTTTCGGCGGGATGTGACGAGGAGCGCGCGAAGCGCTCTCATTGGTCTGATATTGCATCAGCCCTCGCTCGATAGGCTCATGCAGTTGCCGCAGAACAGCCAATGAGTGAGCGAGCCGTCTCGCCATGGCTGTGCACTGCTGCAATGCGTTTTACAAATATGAAAATTAAGGATAATTTTGCTTCAGTATTTCGTGAAAAGAGACTTTTCCCGCAGCGTTTATTCAAACGCAGTACGAGAGAACTCTCGTAAGAGAACTATTTTATTGATTTATTGATTGCTTCTAAAAACTTATATATTACTTATATATATGGACATGGTTTTATTTTATTTATTTATTTATTTATTTGCAGATGTTTTATGAAGACATGCATTGCATTGTACATTCACCTACACACTGTTGCTGTTGAGAGGGTTTTTGTACAGTGTTCTTGTGTTTCCTGTCACTGTGGGCACCAGGGCACAGTAATACATTGCAGAGTCTGTCACTTTAGCAGTGGAGATCTCCAGATCCAAATGGGTTTTCTTGTCATTCACTTTTCCTGAGAATCGAGGATCTCGATCCACAATTTCTGACTTTTGTGAAACTTTTCCTGTGGACTGTATAATGAGCAGAAGAAATTCTGGAGCTGATCCGGGATATTGTCGATACCACTGTAGTGTTAATGCCGAGGAGTAGTTACAGGACAGAGTAACATTTTCTCCCTCTTTCTCATAAACTTCAGTCTGGACTGGCGTGATATTTGCAAAACTGCCACCTTCAAAATTTAATCAAAATTCATGGCAATTTAATATACATAAAAACAAAAACACTAACTAACACAAACAACACACTTATTAATAACAAGACATAGAAGAATAGAAGAGACAAACAAATATTCTGCCTGCAATGCAATACTTACATACAAAAGAACAAATCAGACCAGTTAAGAAGAGCAACATGTTGATAAGCATGATGAAGTTGTAGTTCTGTTGTTCAGCTAAACTTTGCATTCTTTCCTTGTCAAACAGAAGATGTCTCAAGCAAGCTCCTCCCCTTAAAGCTGCAATTGAAACAGCACTGAAAAACAGACTGAGTGACAGTATTATGATGGTAAAAGAGTTGCCAAACTCAAGAGCATGTACAGTAGATGTGAATTTGAGGACTTATAAATATTATAAATATTAATAAATATTCATACTTGTACCCTAAAATTTACACTCACAGCTCCAATGTGAAAACCTGTAAAATAAAAATCTGAAGTTGAATGTTGAGATTTTGCACTCGCAGACATTAGTCTCAAAGCTGTATTCTGAATTTGCAGTTGCAGACTAGTCACAAATGTGTAAAATGTCATTCACAAAAATACAATGACAGACACAAATTGTAGTACATAGTTGCACTCATTCTCTCATTCACGTTCGCAGTACAATCACAATTAGGCACTTGCAACTTCTCAAATCTGTCACTGCAATTTCAAATTTCGCGCCTTGACTTTTGCAACTATTTTCGCGATATATTGCACTGAACAAAATTATAAACGCAACACTTTTGTTTTTGCCCCTATTTTTCATGAGCTAAACTCAAAGATCTAAGACTTTAACCCTTTAGAACCTGAAGCTAAAATAGGTGTTTTTCACATATTTAGATTTGTTGACTGTAAAATTCTAAAACAATGTGCTATCTTCATGTGCAAGGTGTCATCTTTTTCAGAAGACAAATAGCTTTCAACAAGTTACAGTTATTGATCATTACTGTGTGTGGTGAGTTTGTAAATAGAATTTAAATAGACAAAAAAAAAAATACGAGAATAAATTTACTGATTTTTATTTAGAAAAAAACAGAAAAATCACGAACGAAAGTAACTAACACTTAAAAAGTTGAAAAATGAACTATAATACATATATGCAAGTCTTTTTGTGAGATTGGGTTGCACAGTTTTCATTTAGACACCGCTGTTTCCGGAATGGCCACCAAAGTCTCCGACACGGACACCAAAGTCTCTGACACAGACACCACATTCTTCGGAACGGACACCAAAGTCTCCGACACAGAAACCAACGTCTCCGGCACGGATGTCTCCGACACGGACACCAACATCTCCGGAATGGACACCACCACCTTCGGCATGGACACCACCGTCTCTGGCACGTCTCCACCTTGGACAAGTGCACAGACTCCAGCGTCTCCGGAATGGACACCACCATCTCCGGCACGGACACCAACGTCTCTGACACGTCTCCGCCTTGGACAAGTGCACGGACTTCAACGTCTCCGGCACGGACACCACCGTCTCCGGAATGGACACCACCGTCTCCGGAATGGACACCAAAGTCTCCGGCATGGACACCAACGAGACGTCTCTGCCGTCTCCGGCACGGACAAGTGCACGGACACCACCGTCTCTGGAATGGACTCAAAAGTCTCCAACCCAGACACCAAAGTCTCCGACACAGACACCAACGTCTCCGGCACAGATGTCTCCGGCACAGACACCAACGTCTCCGGAATGGACACCACCATCTCCGGCACGGACACAAACGTCTCTGGCACGTCTCCGGCACAGACACCACCATCTCCGGCACGGAAACCACCGTCTCTGGCACGTACACCAATGTCTCCGGCACGGACACCACCATCTTTGGAAAGGACAACACCGTCTCCGGCACGGACACCGCCACAGACACCACCGTCTCCGGCACAGACACCAACGACTCCGGCACAAACACCACCATCTCTGGCACGGACACCACCGACTCCAGAATGGACACCAACTTATGATGATCAAATTATGAAAATCTTGAAAAATCTTGAAAAATTAACATTGTTACTAGTAGCAATTCAATTGTTGATATCAAGAATAGACATTTCAACTAGTGACAATTGGATTCTTGCTATCGAAAATAAAGGATTTTCTAGAAAGAATTGTATTTCTGATATGTGAAATTGGAATTTCAATTAGTAAGAAATCAATTGTTGATATCAACAATTGAATTTGAACGGCAGCCTATGGTGACATTTCACTAGTGAACAGGGGTTAAAGTGGGCCGGAACGTTCCGGAACTGCGCTCTGGCACATCAGATAAATACAAAAAATAGATAGCCTTCACAAACACGCACTTCCTGACGTTATGTTCTCAGTCACGGTTCTCCTGTCTGATTTGAGTGCATCTACGCCGGTTCACGCATGCAGACAAAGTCCTTCCTCCCCTCCCTGCTGAACGCCAGCGATTACTAATGCGTGAAATGCACTCACGATGGTTGAGCGCGGTAAAGTTAGTTTTAGGTTCGATATTCGCCAGACATTTGTTTTCCCTTGCCACTGTTCTATAGGGTCGGCAGTCTTACAAAGATATCAATAGCAGGATTAGTTTTAACATTATGTAACCATTGTATATCAACATGAAATATTCATTCAAAATCACCTATGTGCGTTATATCTGCATATTTATACCTGAGAATGCTTTGACGTGTTTCCACACTGCATGTTGTCTAAGGGAACGTCTGCCAATTACACCAACTGCGGTAAACGTAGCCTGTAATTTGTATTATTTAAAATTACTTTTAACATTTAAAAACAGTTGTTTTCAAATTCCAAAGCTTGTAGAAGGTTCCTATTGGCAATACTGACTTAGGCTACAGATTCCCTGCAGACTTGAGTAAATTAACTTGTCTAAGAAAATGATTCATAAAACATATAAATATCAGTTGAGACTATGTTTACTTTTTTCACTGACACAGACGAATATTCTTCAATTTCTAATGTGGGCTGGTGTGGCTACAGTGCCAGGGCTGGATTTTTGTCCCAGTTCGCCCCTGACAGTTGCTGTTCTAGCCAGGGCAAGTGGGTATTGCAGTGGAGTTAAAAGTCAAAGGTGAAGTAGGCTAATGTCAAATTTACATAATTGTGGTTGTGATTTATTTATGTTATAGTTGTCTTCAGCCACTTTTATGTTTGAATTTACATTGTGAAAAACAAGATTGTGCTCCATATTGTGGTGTTCAGCAATTTTAACATAGTATCGTCATCATTGTAGATGTAGATGGACCAAAATAAAACCATTAAAATATCAAGTAAATAAGTATTGTGATACTTGGTGCTACAGTGACACTCTTGTCCCAAAAAGTATTGCTATACCACAATACTCAATATGTTGTCCCACGGTGAGTCATTTTTCCCTGTTGCACCTACACAAAATTTGAGGCTTCCCCCACCTGGCAAATCACACTTTAACCACTGATTAGACATGATATTAAAATAAATAAATGATATTATCAAACTCAGTAAACACCATACTAATAATCAATACTATGTACTACAGCAAAGCAGATAAGCACAGAATATGAACGCAATGTGTTTAATTGTGTCACGCAGTCTTAAGACCTTCTTTCTCCCCTTCAACATTTTTGGTGCTCTTTTAATTATGACCGCCGCTAGCGTAGCTAGCGAAAGCGGTCATATAGGGATTGTCAAAGTTATTTATTTATTTTTTCGTCATCTAACTGATTTTTTCGTCAACGATACCAGGGACACCGAAACACCGGGGGACATGAAATTTGGTGGGCATGTAGCCCCACTAGACTTTTACGGAAAAATTTCGTTTGGTCCCCGGGGGCCACTCCCCCCCAGCGCGGGGCCCCCCCAAACCCAAAAAAATGCAGTTTTTCCTAAATAACTACCTGAACCGTGGCACCGAGGATGAAGAATTTTTTATGGTATGTTGGTCTACTAGACTTTTACGGAAAAATTCTGTTTGGTCCCCGGGGGCCACTTCCCCCCCCCCACGCTGGGGCCCCCGTGAATTTTTCGTCAACGATACCAGGGACACCGAAACACCGGGGAACATGAAATTTGGTGGGCATGTAGCCCCACTACACTTTTACGGAAAAATTTCGTTTGGTCCCCGGGGGCCACTCCCCCCCCGCGCTGGGCCCCCCCAAACCCAAAAAATGCAGTTTTTCCTAAATAACTACCTGAACCGTGGCACCGAGGATGAAGAAATTTTTATGGTATGTTGGTCTTAAGGGCCCACATCAACCTAGCCCATAATCGATTGTCAAAGTTTTTTTTTTTTTTTTTTCGTCATCTACTGAATTTTTTCGTCAACGATACCAGGGACACCGAAACACCGGGGAACATGAAATTTGGTGGGCATGTAGCCCCACTAGACTTTTACGGAAAAATTTCGTTTGGTCCCCGGGGGCCACTCCCTCCCCGCACTGGGCCCCCCCAAACCCAAAAAATGCAGTTTTTCCTAAATAACTACCTGAACCGTGGCACCGAGGATGAAGATTTTTTTATGGTATGTTGGTCTACTAGACTTTTACAGAAAAATTCTGTTTGGTCCCCGGGGGCCACTTCCCCCCCCCACGCTGGGGCCCCCGTGAATTTTAACCTAATTCTAACCCTAACCCTAACCCTAACTCTAACCCTAACCCAACCTAGCCCATAATCGATTGTCAAAGTTTTTTTTTTTTTTTTTTCGTCATCTACTGAATTTTTTCATCAACGATACCAGGGACACCGAAACACGGGGGAACATGAAATTTGGTGGGCATGTAGCCCCACTAGACTTTTACGGAAAAATTTCGTTTGGTCCCCGGGGGCCACTCCCTCCCCGCACTGGGCCCCCCCAAACCCAAAAAATGCAGTTTTTCCTAAATAACTACCTGAACCGTGGCACCGAGGATGAAGAATTTTTTATGGTATGTTGGTC
Source organism: Scardinius erythrophthalmus (assembly GCF_964197995.2). Lineage (NCBI taxonomy): Eukaryota > Metazoa > Chordata > Actinopteri > Cypriniformes > Leuciscidae > Scardinius > Scardinius erythrophthalmus. The sequence goes on along the minus strand of NC_138229.1, from coordinate 14,938,666 downwards.
TACTAGACTTTTACAGAAAAATTCTGTTTGGTCCCCGGGGGCCACTCCCCCCCCCACGCTGGGGCCCCCGTGAATTTTTCGTCAACGATACCAGGGACACCGAAACACCGGGGAACATGAAATTTGGTGGGCATGTAGCCCCACTACACTTTTACGGAAAAATTTCGTTTGGTCCCCGGGGGCCACTCCCCCCCCGCGCTGGGCCCCCCCAAACCCAAAAAATGCAGTTTTTCCTAAATAACTACCTGAACCGTGGCACCGAGGATGAAGAAATTTTTATGGTATGTTGGTCTTAAGGGCCCACATCAACCTAGCCCATAATCGATTGTCAAAGTTTTTTTTTTTTTTTTTTTTGTCATCTACTGAATTTTTTCGTCAACGATTCCAGGGACACCGAAACACCGGGGAACATGAAATTTGGTGGGCATGTAGCCCCACTAGACTTTTACGGAAAAATTTCGTTTGGTCCCCGGGGGCCACTCCCCCCCCCGCACTGGGCCCCCCCAAACCCAAAAAATGCAGTTTTTCCTAAATAACTACCTGAACCGTGGCACCGAGAATGAAGAAATTTTTATGGTATGTTGCTCTTAAGGGCCCACATCAACCTAGCCCATAATCATTCATTTGTGATTTGCGCCCCTCCCATAAAAAATGAAAATGCAATATTATTCTGCTTTAATCGCCCCTATCTTCAGTTGAGATGTTGTGTTCAGTTGTGAACTGCACCATATTTCATGTGTATGATTAACTTGACATCCTCTGGGGGTATGCTAAGTTTCGTAGAATTTCATCCATGGGGGGGTATAAAAATAAATTCATTTATGTGCACATTTAGTGACTGTACACTCATCGGCCTGTAGATGGTGGTGTTGAGCGAAGGGTTGCTGGTTTAGGATGATACTGTCACTAAGGTTGCCAACTGTCCCGAATTAGACGTCCCGTATTTTGGGCCTAATTTATTTGTCCCGTGCGTGACCTCCCGTGTCCCGTTTTTTGACAAGCTGATAAACCACTGACTGATACAACAGCAACAGCAGCAGTGCTGACCACGACACTTGAGAATGATCACCGACACCTGTCATCATCCAATCACAGCTTTTTTTAATCACTGTTTTGAGACAAATCATTGTTTGATTTGAGAACATCCTCTGCCGTCTGGTCGCTTCCGCTTCAAGCCGGACTCGTCTCACGCTAACGGTAATTTTCTTTCACTGTCCACGTTTTGATTTCGGCTAATCAATTTTGGCGAATGCAAACAACGTGATTATTGTTCATGAGTCTAACATCCAGCCACGCAAGAAAACATGTAATCTACCTGAGGAAATAATATGCTCAAAAAACATTTCTGATTATTATTAATGTTTTAAAGCTTTTAGAAAGTACATAGAAAGCTTTTGTAACATTACCTTAACTGTCACTTTTGATTAATGTAATGCATCCTTGCTGAATAAAAGTAGGCAATTACTTTCTTTGTTTTTTTTCCCAAAAAATAATCTTACTAACCCCAAACTTTTGAACTGTAAGCCTAGTGTATAATGTTAAAAAAGCTTTCTATTTTAGATAAATGCTGTTATTTTGAACTATGGTTTGTTTGTAATGTGACTTTTTTCATGTATGACATTAAAATTATTTTTAGAATTAAATACATAAATAGGTTAAGCAATACAAATGTGTTTATGTCTGATAACCTTTTAAACGCAAACTTAACTGCAGACACTGAAATGACGTACACTGTGTGATACAGTACAAATATTTTGAGTGTCCTCATTTTCCTATAAATAACCACGATTGTCCCGCATTTTCCTTTTCTGAAGTTGGCAACCCTAACTGTCACACACACACATGCAGGAATACAAACAAACGCAAGCATGCACACACACTGACATCCACACGCACAGACACACACCCATACACACACATACAAATCCACATGCGCAGACACACACACACACACAAACACACACACGCGCACACACATGTACGCACGCATACATACACACACACACACACACACACATACACACACACACAGACAGACATGCACATACTACTACTTTTTTTAGGTATATACATAAACACGCAATACAGCCAAATTGCTCCACGTCATTTATTTTTGTGGAAAGCCAGTGCAGGCCTGAGCGGCGGTCATATTTTGTACCGCCATGCGGTACATCTAGTTTAAGTTTGAATTGATTTGTACTTTAATTACAATGTTGTGTTACATCAGTTTATTTTTATTCAAGATTAATAAATAAGCTGTGATTAACTTCATTTTCCTGGACTTTATGGATATCAAGGAATCAACAAAGAGGTGTCTAAAATTTCCCCAGTGAACCCAAGAAGTGAGTTTAAATGGAGTAAAGGTCACTACACTCACACTCATTGTCATAAACACAGAGGGAGAACTGCTCCAACTATTCCATCTATTCCATCTATTCCATCTCTCGCAACCTTGATTAAGTGACACCCTGAACACAAATTAGCTTTCTTTCGTCATATTCTGGGCTCATCCGCTTTTCTGTACGTAGTATGTTGTTTACTTAGTTTGGTCGTTTAATACCACTGTATTAATGCATTAAGCCACGTTAAGAGTTTTCTATGGGAGGAAAACGCTTAACATGTAATTAAATGTGTTGCATTCATATTCTGGGCTTATCTGCTTTTCTGTACATAGTATGGTGTTTACTGAGTTTGATAATATAATGTTTTTTTATTTTTTTATATATCACTGTGTAATGCATTAAGCCACTCAGAACGTCCACGGGGACACGAGTTTCGTGACATCATTGCATGCAAAAGAAGTCCCATTTAATTGACTAGGCACCAACCAATAAAATGACTCTTTTGCGCCCTGCCCCGCCTTTCTCTCTCGCCGCCACTGAGTTTGCAAGTGCACAAGTTAGTTTTGTATGGTGCATCTTATATATCGCGAAAATAGCTGCAAAAGTCAAGGTGTGAAATTTGAAATTGCAGTGACAGATTTGAGAAGTTGCAAGTGCCTATAATTGTGATTGTACTGCAAATGTGAATGAAAGAATAAGTGCAACTACTTTGTGTCTGTCATTGTATTTTTGTGAATGGCATTATGCTATTTCAATGTCATTGCACATGCGCAGTCCTTTCAGTTTCGGTTTTCAATCTGATCAAGTGTTTTCATGTTCTCTTGATCGGATTAGAAAAAGAATAGGCCTAAACCAATCGAAATTTCACTCGGGCATCATATACTGACGCTTTTGACATTTCGTCTACATCGAACGCAAATGGCACACTTTAGCGTCAATATGAGACGCACAGAGCTTTGTTCGGTTATGGGTAGGTTTAGAGCTGGTGTAGGGGTTAGACCGCTAGGAGGCGGCCTCTGGCCCATTTCTATCTGCGTCTCATATTGACGCTAAAGGGTGCCATGTGCGTTCGATGTCGACGAAATGTCAAAAGCGTCAATATATGACGCCCTAGGATGAGAACGGGCTGGATCGAGCTCAAACGAATCGATTGAGGTGTTTACATGAAGGCTTTTCAGTCCAATTGAGCCGTCAGTCCGATTACTAACGGATTATTTGGTTGCATGTAAACGTAGTGGGCTAAATGGCACAGTAATGCATCGTTGAATCCATCACTTTAGTTGAAGAGAACTTCAAAAGTTTTCCAGGAAATTGAGGATCTACACTAACAAATTCTGATGTTTGTGTAACTTTCCCATAAGCATGTAGAAAGACAAAAATATATTTTGGAGCTTGTCCAGGATATTGGCAATACTACTATGGAGTAAAGAGTGGTTACAAGACCTCTGGATTCACTGAATCATTCACTCAATCGATTCGTTCAAACACAGTTTGTTTGCTGGGAGATTCCGCATTTCTTCTGTTGCTTTGTATTGAATTATTTGCGTTGACAGAGCAAAAACAACTGCAATGTTGTTTCTAAAATGTAAGTTACTCAGTATTTGCATGCTGTTAAGATTCAGAACCATGCTTGGAATATATAAAGCATAGCCTACAAATGAATCACTAAAATTACCTGATTTAAATATTTCAGCTCGTGTTTACTGTAGGCCACATGCAACTCTTTGTTTATTTCCAGCAGGTGTTACCAAATCTTGCAGTTTGGCTCTGTGGTTTACAAAGAAAAAAATGTGGTTTGATATTCATTTGATAACTTACTGTTCAAAGAAAGTTTTCTGAGTGAGTTTTTGTAAAGCCTCCCAGGCATTTTGTATCACTGGGCTGTTCTTAGAGCACAGTAATACAGAGCTGAATCTGACAACGTTACAGTTGTAATGGTCAGTGAGGTGGATGTCTGGGATGTAGTTGATCCAAATCGACGGTCTGGTATATTCTCATATGTCTCTGATCGTCCGCCTTTCAGCAGTATATATTGTGGCTGTGTGTTAGAAAACTGTCTGTACCAATAAAGGAGAACATAGCTGCTGCTTGAATCGTATGTACACTCCAGTGTCACTGAATCTCCTTCTGTACTGATAACACTGGTCCTCTGGCCACTGGGTCCAATCCGATCCTGACAGATAACACCTGGAAGGAAGTTGTTTTAATAAGATACATTTGTTTAAATTAAGATGTGTATAGATATTTAAAGATCTGAATAAGCATGCAAATGATGTATTGGAACTGTGGATTGTACCTGATACTATAAGGAGAATCACCAGATATTTTTCTATTTGTTGACTGGCCATTTGGACTCTTTCCATGATCACATCAGATGAGTCTTAATGTTTCTTGAGATGTTGATCTTTAAATGTCTTGGGGTGAATGCAAAAGCAGGAAGTACAAATGATGTCAACTGTTTGTCATATGATTCATCTGCATTTCTCTAAGACTTGTAGGTTCCACTGTTCCTGTGTTAACTGTTCCTACGATTTCCAGCAGGTGGCGAGCTAATATCATACAAGTACTATATATACTTATGAGCAACTCCTCTTGTACATAAAAGCCTATTACTAAAAAATTTAGTAGTTGTTGTGTTTTTGTATTTGAGTAGTGTTCTTGTGATTCCGTTTTTTGTATGAAAACTATTTTATTATGACAAAGGTATTTTATTGATTTATTGATTGCTTCTAAAAACATGTATTTAATATATGGACAAGGTTTTATTTTATTTTTTATTTATTTGCAGATATTTTATGAAGACATGCAATGCATTGTACATTCACCTACACAGTGTTGCAGTTGAGAGGGTTTTTGTACAGTGTTCTTGTGTTTCCTGTCACTGTGGGCACCAGGGCACAGTAATACATTGCAGAGTCTGTCACTTTAGCATTGGAGATCTCCAGATGCACATGGGTTTTCTTGTCATTTACTTTTCCTGAGAACCGTACTGATGTAGGTTTGACGGCTTGGTTTGGGAAACCCTTAACCATTCCCCTCAAACCGTTAGTCTGCTATGAGCAGAGATGGAAAGGAGGAGCGCTAGAGTAAAACCCTGCCCTCTGTTCAATATTCCTTTTCACTGGGAAATACGTCACAACACTGGAGAAAAGTCGTTTGCAACTTCCGGTTCACGGGGACTTTAATGTCCAGTTCAAGTCAAGTCAAGTCAACTTTATTTATATAGCGCTTTTCACAATACAGATTGTATCAAAGCAGCTTCACATTATTAAATAAAATAGTACATCAGTGTTTGTTTCTGGTGTAAAACATCCACGTTTGGTAATGCAGATCAATAGCACTGTTGAATCGATTAATCAAATTAAGTATCCCCAACTGAGCAAGCCAAAGGCAACAGTGGCAAGGAACCGAAAAACTCCATTAGGTGACCTAATGGACAAAAAAAAACCTTGGGAGAACCCAGGCTCAGTCGGGGGCCAGTTCTCCTCTGGCGTTTATGAAGTAGAGACCGGATTTAACTGTAAGATTAAAATATTATATGAATGCCTGGCTGAAGAGATGCGTCTTTAATCTAGTTTTAAACTGGGAGAGCGAATCTGAGCAACGAACAGTATCAGGAAGGCTATTCCAGAGTTTTGGTGCTAAATGTGAAAATGCTCTCCCTCCTTTGGTGGATCTGGATATCCTAGGTATGACCAGAAGCCTCGAATTTAGTGATCTTAAAGAGCGCGATGGGTTATAGGGCGATAGAAGATCCGTTAAATAAACTGGAGCTAAGCCGTTTAGGGCTTTATAAGTCAGTAGCAATACCTTGTAATTAATACGGAACTTTATAGGTAACCAATGTAGTGATGATAAAATTGGTGTTATATGGTCAAACTTTCTTGATCTAGTAAGAACTCTAGCGGCGGCATTTTGGACTAACTGTAGCTTGTTTATTGAGGATGCAGGACAACCAGCTAATAAAGCATTACAGTAATCTAGTCTCGAGGTCATGAAAGAGTGGTTACAAGACCTCTGGATTCACTGAATCATTCACTCAATCGATTCGTTCAAACACAGTTTGTTTGCTGGGAGATTCCGCATTTCTTCTGTTGCTTTGTATTGAATTATTTGCGTTGACAGAGCAAAAACAACTGCAATGTTGTTTCTAAAATGTAAGTTACTCAGTATTTACATGCTGTTAAGATTCAGAACCATGCTTGGAATATATAAAGCATAGCCTACAAATGAATCACTAAAATTACCTGATTTAAATATTTCAGCTCGTGTTTACTGTAGGCCACATGCAACTCTTTGTTTATTTCCAGCAGGTGTTACCAAATCTTGCAGTTTGGCTCTGTGGTTTACAAAGAAAAAAATGTGGTTTGATATTCATTTGATAACTTACTGTTCAAAGAAAGTTTTCTGAGTGAGTTTTTGTAAAGCCTCCCAGGCATTTTGTATCACTGGGCTGTTCTTAGAGCACAGTAATACAGAGCTGAATCTGACAATGTTACAGTTGTAATGGTCAGTGAGGTGGATGTCTGGGATGTAGTTGATCCAAATCGACGGTCTGGTATATTCTCATATGTCTCTGATCGTCCGCCTTTCAGCAGTATATATTGTGGCTGTGTGTTAGAAAACTGTCTGTACCAATAAAGGAGAACATAGCTGCTGCTTGAATCGTATGTACACTCCAGTGTCACTGAATCTCCTTCTGTACTGATAACACTGGTCCTCTGGCCACTGGGTCCAATCCGATCCTGACAGATAACACCTGGAAGGAAGTTGTTTTAATAAGATACATTTGTTTAAATTAAGATGTGTATAGATATTTAAAGATCTGAATAAGCATGCAAATGATGTATTGGAACTGTGGATTGTACCTGATACTATAAGGAGAATCACCAGATATTTTTCTATTTGTTGACTGGCCATTTGGACTCTTTCCATGATCACATCAGATGAGTCTTAATGTTTCTTGAGATGTTGATCTTTAAATGTCTTGGGGTGAATGCAAAAGCAGGAAGTACAAATGATGTCAACTGTTTGTCATATGATTCATCTGCATTTCTCTAAGACTTGTAGGTTCCACTGTTCCTGTGTTAACTGTTCCTACGATTTCCAGCAGGTGGCGAGCTAATATCATACAAGTACTATATATACTTATGAGCAACTCCTCTTGTACATAAAAGCCTATTACCAAAAAATTTAGTAGTTGTTGTGTTTTTGTATTTGAGTAGTGTTCTTGTGATTCCGTTTTTTGTATGAAAACTATTTTATTATGACAAAGCTATTTTATTGATTTATTGATTGCTTCTAAAAACATGTATTTAATATATGGACAAGGTTTTATTTTATTTTTTATTTATTTGCAGATATTTTATGAAGACATGCAATGCATTGTACATTCACCTACACAGTGTTGCAGTTGAGAGGGTTTTTGTACAGTGTTCTTGTGTTTCCTGTCACTGTGGGCACCAGGGCACAGTAGTACAGAGCAGAGTCTGTCACTTTAGCAGTGGAGATCTCCAGATGCACATGGGTTTTCTTGTCATTTACTTTTCCTGAGAACCGAGGGTCTCGATCCACAATTTCTGACTTTTGTGAAACCTTTCCTGTGGACTGTATAATGAGAAGAAGAAATTCTGGAGCTGATCCGGGATATTGTCGATACCACTGTAGTGTTGATGCTGAGGAGTAGTTACAGGACAGAGTAACATTTTCTCCCTCTTTCTCATAAACTTCAGTCTGGACTGGCGTGATATTTGCAAAACTGCCACCTTCAAAATCAAGAATCAAAATTCATGGAGATATAATGTACATAAAAACAAACAACATACTCATTAATAACAAGAAAAGTAATAGAAGAGACAAACAAATATTATGTCTGCAATGGAATACTTACATATAAGAGAACAAATCAGACCAGTTAAGAAGAGTAACATGTTGATGATAAGTAGGATGAAGTTCTAGTTTGGCACAAACTGTTGTTCAGCTAAACTTTGCATTCTTTCCTTGTCAAACAGAAGATGTCTCAAGCAAGCTCCTCCCCTTAAAGCTGCAATTGAAACAGCATTGAAAAACAGACTGAGCGAAAGTATAGACTGGAGTCAACATGAACACACAGGTCAGAAGTTTTGTTGTGGTGATGATCAGAATGGCTGTCTGAAGTAAAACGCAAGTTAAAGCTTATGACACTCACTCCTTAAGAGACTCTTTAAAGTCCCCATGAAATCAAAATTGACCATATTTACTTTGTTTGCCTAAATTGATCGTTTTGTGGTGAACTATTCATCCATGCAAGTCAATCCACACAAAATGTTTTTTGGCTTCGTAATCTTTAATCAAAATCTGAAAATGCCCCTCCCCTCTGCTTTGGAGGACCTCCCCTGATGATGTAGGTTTGACGGCTTGGTTTGGGAAACCCTTAACCATTCCCCTCAAACCGTTAGTCTGCTATGAGCAGAGATGGAAAGGAGGAGCGCTAGAGTAAAACCCTGCCCTCTGTTCAATATTCCTTTTCACTGGGAAATACGTCACAACACTGGAGAAAAGTCGTTTGCAACTTCCGGTTCACGGGGACTTTAATGTCCAGTTCAAGTCAAGTCAAGTCAACTTTATTTATATAGCGCTTTTCACAATACAGATTGTATCAAAGCAGCTTCACATTATTAAATAAAATAGTACATCAGTGTTTGTTTCTGGTGTAAAACATCCACGTTTGGTAATGCAGATCAATAGCACTGTTGAATCGATTAATCAAATTAAGTATCCCCAACTGAGCAAGCCAAAGGCAACAGTGGCAAGGAACCGAAAAACTCCATTAGGTGACCTAATGGACAAAAAAAAACCTTGGGAGAACCCAGGCTCAGTCGGGGGCCAGTTCTCCTCTGGCGTTTATGAAGTAGAGACCGGATTTAACTGTAAGATTAAAATATTATATGAATGCCTGGCTGAAGAGATGCGTCTTTAATCTAGTTTTAAACTGGGAGAGCGAATCTGAGCAACGAACAGTATCAGGAAGGCTATTCCAGAGTTTTGGTGCTAAATGTGAAAATGCTCTCCCTCCTTTGGTGGATCTGGATATCCTAGGTATGACCAGAAGCCTCGAATTTAGTGATCTTAAAGAGCGCGATGGGTTATAGGGCGATAGAAGATCCGTTAAATAAACTGGAGCTAAGCCGTTTAGGGCTTTATAAGTCAGTAGCAATACCTTGTAATTAATACGGAACTTTATAGGTAACCAATGTAGTGATGATAAAATTGGTGTTATATGGTCAAACTTTCTTGATCTAGTAAGAACTCTAGCGGCGGCATTTTGGACTAACTGTAGCTTGTTTATTGAGGATGCAGGACAACCAGCTAATAAAGCATTACAGTAATCTAGTCTCGAGGTCATGAATGCATGAACTAGCTTTTCTGCATCAGAGACAGATAGCATGTTACGTAATTTAGCAATATTTCTAAGGTGAAAAAATGCTGTTTTTGTAACATATGAAATATGATTTTCAAAAGACAAGTTACAATCTAATATAACACCCAGGTCTTTTACTGTAGAGGATAAAGTAACAGGACACCCTACTATGTTAAAGTTGTATTGTGAGAGGTTTTGTGGGCGGTTTTTTGAACCGATAAGTATTACCTCTGTCTTATCTGGATTTAATAAAAGAAAATTGTGCGTCATCCAATCTTTTATATCTTTAACACACTCTGTCAATTTGGATAATTTAGCGTTTTCATCCGGCCGTGATGAAATATATAGTTGAGTGTCATCAGCATAACAATGGAAACTAATTCCATGTTTCCTTATAATATTTCCAAGTGGCAGCATATATATTGAGAATAATAGAGGGCCTAACACAGATCCTTGCGGCACTCCATAGTTTACTGGAGTTATGATCGATTTTTCTCCGTTTAAATAGACAAAATGGTAGCGGTCAGATAGGTATGATCTGAACCAGCTTAATGCTTGTCCTTGAACACCGGTATAGTTTTGTAGCCGATCTAAGAGTACAGTCATGGTCAAAATTGATGGCACCCCTGATAAATATGATAAAAAATGGCTGTAAAAAATAAATCTGCATTGTTTATCCTTTTGATCTTTCCTTCAAAGAATTCACAAAAATCTAACCTTTCATTGAAGTAAAAGAAATGAAATTGGGGGTAAATCACATTATGAAATAAATGATTTTCTCCAAAACACGCTGGCCATAATTGTTGGCACCCCTAGAATTTTTTATGAGAAAAATATCTCTGAAGTATATTCCCATTAATATTTACATTTTTAAGCACACCAGGGTGACTAGGAACATGAAATTGTCCAGCTATGACTTTTTGTTTCACAGGAGTTTAAATATGAGGAAACACAAAGGCCAAATTCCCTCAATCATCCATCACAATGAGTAAAACCAAAGAATATAGTTCTGATGCGCAGCAAAATATTGTTGAACTTCTCAAAATAGAAAGTGGCTGTAAGATAATATCTAAAGAATTGAAAATCCCCATTTTGACCATCAGGGCAATAATTAAGAAGTTATAATCAACTGAAGATGTGACGACTCTGCCAGGAAGAGGACGTGTGTCTATATTATCTTAATTCACGGTGAGGAGGAAAGTTTGAGTGGCCAAAGACTCTTCAAGGATCACAGATGGAGAATTGCAGAGATTAGTTGAGTCTTGGGTGTCAGAAAGCCTAAAAAAAAATTATCTAAACAACCCCTACATCCCCACATGTTGTTTGGGAGGGTTTCAAGAAAAATCATACTCACCCCTCCAAAAGTAAACTCCAGCATATTCAGTGGTCAGACATGACTGGATCTTCAAAAGGGACCGGATTCTGTGGTCAGATGAAACAAAAAAAGGGATTTTTGGCAGCAAACCCAGCTGATGTGTTTGGTGCAAACAGGGATGAAGAGTACCCCATGCCTACGGTTAAATATACTGCTAGATCTTATATGTTGTGGGCCTATTTATCTGCTGGAGGTCCTGGACTTCTTGTTCAGACACATGGTATTATGGATTCTAGCCAATACAAACAGATAAAAAATCAAAACCTGACAGCTTCTGCTAGAAATCTTATAACGGGCCGTGGTTGGATCTTCCATCAGGACAACGGTCCAAAACAAACATCAAAATCAACACAAATATGGGTAACTGAGCCCAAAATGAAGCTTCTGCCATGACCGTCCCAGTCCCCTAAACTGAACCCTATAGAAGAGGAGTGGGCTGAACTGAAGAGGAGAAGCACCAACATGAACTTGTGAATCTGAAGGATCTGGAGAGATTCTGTATGGAGGAATGGTCTCTTATCTCTCTTGTCAGGTGTTCTCCAAACTCATCAGACATTATAGGAGAAAACTCAGAGCTGTTATCTTGGCAAAAGGAGGTTGCAGAAAGTGTTTAATAACAGGGTGCCAACAATTATGGCCAGCGTGTTTTGGAGAAAAACATTTATTTCATAATGTGATTTACCCCCCACTTGCAGTTCTTTTACTTCAATGAAAGGTTAGATTTTTATGAATTTTTTGAAGGAAAGATCAAAAGGATAAACAATGCAGATTTATTTTTTACAGCCATTTTTTATCATATTTATCAGGGGTGCCATCAATTTTGGCCATGACTGTATTGTGTGATCTATAGTATCGAACGCAGCACTAAGATCAAGTAAAACTAGTATTGAGATACAGCCTTGGTCAGAAGCTAAGAGTAAATCATTTGTGATTTTAACGAGCGCAGTTTGGCTACGTTCACACTGCAGGGCTTAATGCTCAATTCCGATTTTTTTGCAAGGCCGTTCACATTTCCAATTAAATGCGACCTTTTGTGATCTCCTGTGTGAACGTGAAATGACCCAGAAGTGACCAGCATGCGCAGAAGAGTACTCAACGGTCAACGACGTCACTTGTTGTTTGCGGAAGTAGCTAAACTTTAACCAGAGCCCGATCTCTGCTTTAACTAACTGTGATTCTCTCACTCTCTCTCTCACACACACACACACACACACACACACGAGCGCACGCAGGGACCGTTACACAAGAGCCAGACAGCAGCCGCTGACCTATCTAATATCAGATTCAGCACAAATAAGTTAACCTAACGGCCGTGGGCTTTTTTTTTTTTTTTTTTTTTTTTATTAACGGGCTCGTCGAGGTCGACCCGTTCGGCAGATTTACCTCAGCTCGACGAATATGCAGTCCGTTTTCAAACCGACGACTACTTCAATGCAGAATTATGACGTTTTTCGCGTATCAATGACGTGCGGGTCGGATACATGCGACCTGGCCGTTCAGACTGAAGTCGCATTTGAAAAGATCGGATATGTATCGGATTTGGGACCACATACCCAAGTGGCCTGGGTCGCATTTGAAAAGATCGGATCTGTGTCGTTCAGACTGTCATGAAAAGATCAGATACAGGTCGCATAGGGGCAAAAAAATCGGAATTGGGTCGTTTCAGCCTGCAGTGTGAACGTAGCCTTTCAGTGCTATGATGCGGCCTGAACCCAGACTGAAACTTTTCATAGGTGTCATTTTCTTGCAAGAAAGAGCCCAGTTGGGCAGACACAACTTTTTCTAATATTTTGGACATAAAAGGAAGATTTGAAATGGGTCTATAATTTGCTAGGTTATTTGGGTCTAATTGTGGTTTCTTAATGAGTGGTTTTATAACTGCCAATTTAAATGTTCTTGGAACATGACCTAAAGATAAAGACGAGTTAATAATATTGAGGAGAGGCTCTTCCACTATAGGTAACACTTCTTTCAATAGTTTAGTTGGTATGGGATCTAATAAACATGTTGTTTTAGAGGAAATGATAAATTTATTTAACTCTTTTTGTTCTATAGTTGTAAAGCACTGTAATTGTTCTTGCGGGGTGATAATCGAGGCTGAATTATAAGGCGCGATTGAAGATTGAACGTTTACAATTGTGGATCTGATGTTTTCTATTTTCTCAGTGAAAAAAATTCATGAAATCATTACTACTAAACTGTAACGGAATATTTTGTTCAGGTGACGCTTGTTTATTTGTTAGTCTAGCCACGGTGTTAAATAAGAACCTAGGATTGTTTTGGTTATTTTCTATTAGTTTGCGGAGATGCTCAGCCCTGGCCGCTTTTAGGGCCTTTTTATAGCGTGACGTACTGTCTTTCCAAGCGATTCTAAAAACCTCTAAATTAGTTTGTTTCCATTTACGCTCTAAATTACGGGTTTCTCTCTTTAGAACACGAGTAGTATTGTTGTACCATGGTGCTTTAATTTTCTCTCTGACCTTTTTTAGTCTCATAGGTGCAACAATATCCCATTTTCCAGAGAGAATGGTGCTCATAGTGCTGGTTAGTTCGTCTAGTTCATCTGTTTGTTTAGGTTCAGGCAGCAGCTGAGACAGATCCGATAAGCAATTTGAAAAATTATCTATGGTGGATGGAAGGATTGTTCTGCCTAATCGATAACGCGGCACAGCATGATATATTACCGGGGTACGTAATATGCAAGTTACCATGTAATGGTCAGTTACATCATCACTTTGCGGAATGATATCTATATCGGTTGGATCGGTTCCATGTGATATAATTAAATCGAGTGTATGATTAAAACGATGAGTTGGTCCGGTAACGTTTTGCTTAACCCCAAAGGAGTTTAATAAGTCTATAAACGCAGCCCCTAACGTATCATTTTGATTATCTACGTGTATGTTAAAATCTCCAACAATTAATATTTTATCGACATTGACCAATAGATCTGAGAGAAAATTTGCAAATTCTTTTAGGAAATCAGCGTAAGGCCCTGGTGGTCTATATACGGTAGCCAAGGCTAAAGATAATAGGGATGTTTTTCTATCATCTAAGAGCGTAACATTTAGTACAAGTACTTCAAATGAAATAAACTTATAACCCGTTTTCTGAGTAACATTGAGAATATCTCTATAGATAGTTGCAATACCGCCGCCACGACCAATCAGACGGGGCTCGTGCTTATAGGAGTATCCTGATGGAGTAGACTCATTTAGACCGAAATAATCATTTGGTTTAAGCCAGGTTTCAGTAAGGCAAAGTACATCTATGCTATTATCTGTGACTATTTCATTTACAATAACTGCCTTAGGTGTGAGTGATCTAATGTTTAAAAGACCTAGCTTTAGAAATTGTTTTTGTTTACTAATAGCAACATTTTCTGGTTTAATAACAATTAGATTTTTCCTAGATCCTGCAGTAGATTTATTATTTGATCGCACTAAACGAGGAATAGACACAGTTTCTATGCAATGTTCTACACTAGTATTTATATCAGTTAATTTGGTGCAGCAGAGACTATGATTTGGACTTTTGGTTACTAGTCAAAAGGTATTTAACATTTTGGAGATGTTATCTGACAGAAGATCCGATCCGAATCTGTTTGGGTGTAAGCCATCAGCACGGTATAGCCTAGGACGCTCCCAAAACAGATTCCAATTATTTAAAAAGAGCAGTTTCTGCTCATTGCACCATGACGTTAACCATTCATTTAGCGCGAATAATCTACTAAACTTGTCATGTCCTAGACGGTACGTGGGAAGCGGTCCTGACACAATGATCGTTATATCAGGCGATGTGCTGCGTACCGTATCGATCAGATTCCTGAAGTCTTTCTTCAGAACTTCCGTCTGGCGCAGCCTGATGTCGTTCACTCCCGCGTGCAATACCAAAGTTCCGACGCGCTCGTTATCGTTCAGAATCTCGGGAACGCGAGCAGCGATTTCAGAAACACGAGCACCAGGAAAGCAGGGACTGTGCACCTTATTTTTACCTGATGTAGCATGGACGTGCCGAACAATGGAATCACCGATGATCACAGCATCGCGTTCTGTTTCGCGAAGAGCGGAGAAGCGGTTTTGTGTGGATAACTCGAAAACCGGGAGGGTCGGAGAGGGTCTTGGTCTAGACCTGACTCGCGTCTTCTGCTGCGGAAATATCCAGGCTTCGTGGTGGCGTGTTGGAGCCGGAGTGAACGAGACCATGGCTGATCGCGACCTTGGCGCTCGGGACCGATGCCGAGTAACGCACGGAGTAGACGAGGTCGGAGTCAGCCGGTTAGTAACATTAATCTCTGATTTGTGAGCATCAGCGCGTGATGTTTCAAGAGCCAAACGCCGGTCTCTCAGCTCGGCCTGTCTCACTAAAAGGTCGTGGATCTGTTTCTCAACAGCTTCCAGCTCAGACTGTACCGCGTGCAGCTCAAATGTGTCCTCACCTGCACCAAAAGGTAGACTACTTGCATCTGATATATTCGCCATTTTAACAGATGGACAGTAAGTTAGCAACGACACTACCAGTGATGCTATCAATTAATACTAATTTCTGACAAGCGTCTTAGATATAATCCGTCTTTTAAGTGGTACGGGTGTAGAGTAGACGCACGATAGGTGAAAAATGTTTGTAAGTGAGTGTTGAGAAGACGCGTTCAGCCGTGATCCCCGGGAGTAACCTATAAGAGTATCCAGCGTAGAATCACTAACAGGCTTGAGACACGTCTGCTCAACAGTCCGCGTTGTAACTATGAGGTTTGAGCAGTAGTGCTTCTCAGTGAGGAAAAGTAGAAAATGTTTGTTGTAAGTAAGTTTAAAGAGTAAAATCAAGAATTATAAATCAAATCGATAGAGCTCCAAAGACAACAACGCGTTCAGACGCGACGCATGCGCATTCGACAACAGGTGCTAATCTACCAACATGACGGTACTGTCTTCGTGCTTGTCTGTTGTCAGTTGTCTGATAGTGTTTCAAATGCAGTAATATTCTGATATTGTCTTGATAGTGATGTGATGTGTGACCTTGTTGGAGGTTTTGTACTGTGTAGTTTGTTTTCCTGTCACTGTGGGCTTCATGGCACAGTAGTGCAATGCTGAATCCGTCACTAGTTGAGGTGATCTTCAGATCCACATGAGTTTTTTATTAATTTTTCCAGGAAATTGAGGATCTACACTAACAAATGTTTGTGTTACTTTCCCAGTAGCATATAGAATGAAAAAAATATACTTTGGAGCTTGACCGAGATAATGGCAATACCACTATAGAGTAAAGAGTGGTTACAAGACCAGACCTCTAGATGGAAAATCTCATTTTGGATTGGAGTGATGATGACATTCCCAAAAGTGTCAACTGCAAGAGTTAAAATTCATACAACATCATGCAATCATGTATTGAAACATCATAACACTTATGTTAGTTTAAAGTTGTAATGACAATAATTCAGTATTTAATCCATAAAATGTACACACAAAGCAAAGTAGAATGTGCATGCAGACAATCATTTTGCACAATAATACATTCAGCACAAACTGCTGTTCATCTCATCATTTATTCCTTGTCAAGTAAAGGAGATTGTCTCAAATGAACTCCTCCCCTTAAAGCTGCAGTCCATACAGCTTTGAATCCATAATCATAATAATAATCAAATAGCATTTGATACCTAGATGTGCCAGATATGAACACATAGGTCAGGAGTTTTACTGTAGTACCACTAAGTGTTTGCTGCAGAAGGTATTAGAGAAACATGGAAACATTTGTTGTTCTCTATTTGGTCTCTTTATTTTAGTCAGTGAATGCCTACTGATGATGATAGCATTAAAAAACGGAAATACACAGTTTAATTGTAATATATCTATATTTATGCTTGACCAAATAAGGTTTATTGGGATTTTAGCAAGGAAAATATATTCTCACAGTCTCTTTTGTGGAAAGGATTACTATGGAATGACAAAAACAATGAATTAAAATCTTCCTTTATAGTTTCCTCCTAGCACAAGTTTTTCTTCCAACAGGTGTCACAGTATTGTGTTGTTGTTTACACAAGATAAAGTTGTGGTTTAATTCTTATTTGAATCAAGGCAAAAACTGCATGTGAGTTTTTGTAAAGCCTCTCAGGCATTTTGTATCACTGGGCTTCTACTCTTAGAGCACAGTAATAGAGAGCTGAATCTGACAGAGTTACACTGTTAATAATGAGTTCAGTGGATGATTGTGATGTAGTCGACTGAAACCGTTGACGGTCTGGTATATGCTCTCGATCGCTCCGTGACTGGGCACCTTTATACAGTAAAAATTCAGGTTTTCCATTAGGATACTGTCTATACCAGTAGAGATAGATGTAAGTGCTGCTTGCATCATACGAGCAGCTCAGTGTCACAGACTCTCCTTCATTTCTGTTTATATTAGTTTCCTTGTCTTTTGGTTCAATGCTGTCAGACAGAAACCCTGCAAGAGAATTAGACAGATTTCATGACAGGTCAGAAGGCTTTTCTACTTATCCAAACATTAACATTTATAAATGAAAATAACAATACCAAAAATGGTTTCTTCAACAAAATATATAGAATTATTTATTTATTTTTAAATGTACATTATATTTGAGTCTGTTTAGATTAAAAGTTTTATACCTGGCACAGATATAAGAATCATCAAAAAACATCTCTCCATGTTGAAGATTTACCAACTAGCTTTATAAACTAAAGCTAAACAGTAAATGTATGATTGTAGAAGTGTATTATGAAGCTGTCATGTGGGTGTGGTTTAGTTAGACCTCCTTCTCTATCTTTCCTTATGTCTTTCCCTCAGTGTATGAATAGCTCAAAAACTAACTATGCCTTTTGTCGAATAAGTATTTTTCTCCACTAATTCAGTTTAATCAGCAAGTGTGACTTGATTATGTTCATTATCTTATTATAGGGGAGAGTGGGGTGAGTTGTGCCAGTTTTTACTCAAAGTGACTTTAAAGTGAGGCCATGGCAGTAATGCCTTCAACTTAAGGATGT
The DNA here is from genome assembly GCF_964197995.2 of Scardinius erythrophthalmus. Classification (NCBI taxonomy): domain Eukaryota; kingdom Metazoa; phylum Chordata; class Actinopteri; order Cypriniformes; family Leuciscidae; genus Scardinius; species Scardinius erythrophthalmus. The sequence goes on along the minus strand of NC_138229.1, from coordinate 14,920,555 downwards.
ACATATATTTCAGGATGTGGTGCATCCCTGATAACAATAACTTTGGATCTGAAATAAATTGTTTCAGAAATATAGCTCTTGGGAAAAAAGTGGTCTCATGGCACAACTTGCCCCTGGTGCCTTTGGGGGAATACATTGGGGGTAAATTGTGCCAGTGATTTCTGAAGTAAAACAGAACATTTTAATGTTATCAACCGTAATGCTATATGAAAGCAAGATAAATTCAATACAAAATTACTCATTTAAGGTTTATTTAGATATTGTCACCCTGGAATACCATAGCATGTGTTTTTCCTATGGTCAATTGCATAGGGATTTTGTATTGTACATAACTCTGGATCACAGTGTCATAGAGACAGGGGGGGGGGGGGCTCATTTTACTCAGACGACCAATCAGTCTCTCAGGATCATTGTGAAGCTATCAAGCTACGCCCTAGCAACCATTTAGAGCACCATAGCAACACAATATATGATATTTGTGAATCATTTCAGGCAAAAAGGCTTTGGCAATAGATGCCTGTTGGCATAGCGCTGTCTGTCAATTATGTAACATATAAGAATAAAGTGACTAGGCTATTTTCTAAACATCCTATTGTGACATAGGCCACTTACAAACGGAATAAAACTTCTCTTTAATAACATAGTGCAAACTCAAAACTGAAATCAGTGTTAGCTAAACAAATTAGCAGGCAGGCCTAAGTCAAACAATGATGAGGCATGCCCATCTCCTCACTTCTCAAGATTATCCCCTGTGAGTATGTAGGTGGTCTGGATCTGACACAACTTAACCCAGGCCCTTTGGCACAAATCACCCCAGACCCACAAGTTTGAAAAACTAGCATGATCCAGCAGTTAAGAGCTAACATCATGCTAACTGTATAGACTCATTGTGTAGCCTACTAAAGCACTAAAACATGTGTGAAATGTTTTCAAACTTGTCTATAATTATTCAGACACTACAATAAAAAAACCTTAATCACAGAAATTTTACTTTGAAAGGGAAAAAACAGTTCCCTTTCGTAAAGGGAACTCCCGCTGCATCGATACTCGATACTTTGGGGAATGCCTTCGGCATGAAGCGTCTGAAGTCAACTATGGAACTATTCCAATCTTGATTGGTGCAACGTCACCCGTGACGTCGCATGTGACGGTGATCCGGAAGCTACAAAAGGGTCACAGGAACCAGGAAATGTTAGCTTCTGGTCTTCAGCAAGCGCTCTATGTCATCTTGTCTGTTCTATTTGGTGTTGTTTGTCCCGTGAAAAGAGTATTATTTATGGCGAAAAAAGAGAAGCTATTCAGGCAGTGTGCGTCCCCTTGCCCACATTATTTAAGCGAGGATGACGCACACACGCTTTGTGTAGTTTGTCTGGGAGTGGAGCATGCACGGGCGGTGCTCGAGGGCGCTGTCTGTGCAAACTGTTTTCAATGAAAAAGCTCCGCTCCCGTTTGAGCCTGTTCGATCAATTAGATCAGGCTCGCGTTTCCAGTGCATCAGGTCCCGCGTCTGTTGAGGCAGCGCGCCGCTTGTATGCATGTGATTCGCACGTGGGGCTGGCATATGATACTGAGACGGTTGCGACCCTTTCTCAGTGTTTATTAACCAGCTCCACTGGTCTCGCGCACGGTTCGGAAGCCCGCGCTGCGGCTTCTTCCGACCGTGTTAAGGACACAGCGTTTGATTTATCTGGCTCCGAGGAGTTAGATATTATCTATTAACACTGAATCACGTGGATATGGGGATTCGCCACCCCATATTCCCGTTAGTGAGGAGTTGCTGGAGGTTGTAATCAGGGCAGTGGTTAAATTAAATGTTAAATGGCCATATAATAAGCAGGAAGCGACTAGGAAAAATAAAATGAATGAGCGCTTCCTGCAGACCCAGTCACAATCTCCGTGTCAGAGCCTTCCCTTTTTCACTGATCTCCATACTGAAGTATCAAGATCGTGGAAAAATCCATTTTCATCTCAATTATTTTCCCCCATGTATATATTTACTCATCCATTAGGGAATCTAATGAAAATGGTTATTAGGTGATGGCTCGGGTTGAGGAATATTTTGCGAAATATTTTCTCCCCGACATTGCGTCACCCCAGATAGCTCAGACACTTCCCTCCAAATCTCGTACATCGAATTTGTTAGGGAAAGCATATATGGTGGTGGTCGAGCTGGTGCATGCCCACACACGATGGGGTTATTACAGGCATACCCGGCTGACCTCCTCAAGCAGGTGGACTATAACTGGGAGGTCTCACTCTATATTACTGAATTTCCTAGAGTAGCTGACTTATCTCTCCGTATTATTAAAGAGACGGCCCGTGCTATTGGCGTTCTATGGCAGCACTAGTCGTCTCAGAGAGACATTTATGGCTTAATCGCTTGGGGATCGAGGAGAAAGACAGGGCTTTCCTTCTCGATGCCCCCCTTTCACCTTCTGGCCTCTTTGGCGACGCGGCAAGAACCGTTGTCGAGAGGCTTCAGGAGACAGAGCGACAATCAGCTATCCCCAGTTGTCAGTCCAGGTCTCATGGGGTTGCTGCCAGGGGGTAGCCTCATGGGACAGCCGCCAGCTCCTCATATTTTGAGAGGGTTCCCTCTTGTGCCCCCCCGTATAAGGCTTGGGGCCAGAGAAAACATTCTCGCACGAAGCTCTCCATACCGAAGACAGGTCTGAGGACTGTCTCTCGGGCTAAGACGGCTTCAACTAAGAGGTCTTGTCGTAACACGCAGACCCTTATGAGCGTCCCCCCAGGAGAGCGAGTACAGGAGTCTCGCCCCCTTATGCAGCCCTTAGGAAATCGATGTTCGCTTCCCGCCGCCGATGGCGCTTCGGGACATATCGGCTTCCAGCGAACACAAATCGCAGTATCTGCCCGAAGACGTTGCGGCACTGTCGAGTTCGCCGCCTCTCAGGAGGTCTGTAGAGAGCATATTTCGGTTAGTTCCTGCCAGTTAGCTGCTTCAGGTCACCGAAGCCATTTGGAAATTTATAGCCGAGGCCAGTCTCGAGGGACTGGTCCCCATAATGGCATATTTAGACACCCCGAGGGGTCTTCAAAATATAGCCTAGGGGGTCCTGCTTACAGTGGAGCTAATATACAAATATTATCTACTAAGGGTGGTTCACATGTCGGCCAGCCCCGAGCAGGGTCGGTTTTTGGAACAGGAAGTCTAGTCCCTCTTAACACAGGAAACCTCAAAGTGGGCTCTTCCTTGGTTTACAGGAGCCCGGGTTCTACAGCTGGCACTTCATAGTTCCTATGAGGGGGGAGGAGTTAGGCCTTATTTTGGATCTCAGGGTACTGGATCAACCTCCGAGGGGGTTCAGATTCAAGTTACCGACTGTCAATCAGACCAGCTCCGAGGACTGGTCTGTCTTGATAGATCCACAAGCTCCTTAACTCCTCTTTCCCTTCTAACCCCATCACAGGAAGTTTCCGAGATCCGCTTTTGGGGGGAAAAGCGCATCAGTTCTGGACTCTTCCAGTCAGCCTAGCCTTATCCCCTCGCACCTTCACTAAATGTATGGACACGGCCCTTGCTCCATTGAGACTTCAGGGGGTCCGTATCTTATAGATGACTGGCTCATTTTGGCTCAGTCAAAAAGAACTAGCAATTCAACATCGAGATGTTGTTTTGCGCCATCTGAGGTGCGTGGGGTTGAGACTCAATGTGAAGAAAAGTTCCTTAACTCCTCTTCAGAGGACCACGTCCCTGGGAGTAGAGTGGGACTTAGTCACAATGCGGGCACAATTGTCTCCTGCTTGTATAAATACTATCTTAAACACAATGCAGAGTATAAGGTTAGGCCAGGCTATCACTGTCAAACACTTTCAAAGAGTTTTGGGTCTTATGGCTGCAGCTTCCACGATAGTACCCTTTGGTCTGCTCCATATGAGGGCCTTGCAGTGGTGGCTCAGGAACAAGGGATTTTCTCCTCTGGGAAACCCTTTTCGTACGATCAGAGTTACGCGCAGATGCCTTCGTTCTCTTGTCGTATGGAAGAAACCATGGTTCCTGTCTCAGGGCCCGGTTTTGGGAGCACCATGTGAGAGAAAAACTCTGACCACGGATGCGTCCCTCACGGGCTGGGGTGCGGTTATGGAGGGCCGTTACACCCGAGGTACTTGGAAGGACCATCATCTCACATTGTATATTAATCGCTTGGAGATGTTGGCTGTATTTTTTTGCCCTGAGGCACTTCCTTGTAGACCTCAGAGGCCATCATGTTCTTGTTAGGACAGACAATACGTCGGTGGTCTCTTATATCAACCGCCAAGGAGGTTTGAAATCTCGCCCTCTTTGTAGACTGGCGCATCAAATTCTTCTTTGGTCCCAGGACAAATTTCTCTCTGTCAGATCTATTTATATTCCTGGGGTTGAAAATATGGGAGCAGACATCCTGTCAAGGCAGGGGCCGAGGCCTGGGGAATGGCGGCTCCACCCAGAAGTGGTTGAGCTTATATGGAGAGAGTTTGGCCGGGCGGAGGTTGACCTGTTCGCTTCTCATGAGAACTCTCATTGCCCGCTCTGGTACTCTCTCTCACATCCAGCTCCTTTGGGCTTGGATGCCACGGTACAGATGTGGCTGAGGTCACATCTGTACGCTTTTCCCCCGATCGCTCTGCTCCCTGGGGTTCTAGAAAGGGTCAGGAGGTACGGAGTGAGACTACTCCTTGTAGCTCCGTACTGGCCGGCCCGAATTTGGCTTTCGGACCTTATTAGTCTCTTGGAGAGTCCTCCATGGAAAATTCCTATTAGGAGAGATCTTCTGTCTCAGGCTGATGGTATATTATTTCATCCCCGACCAGAGTTATGGAGACTATGGGTCTGGCCCCTGAGGGGGTCCCACCCATAATTAGGTTGCCCTTTCCACCGAGGTGGTCAGGACATCCTTACTAGAACCCCACTCTACTAGGAACTAAACAATTAAGTTAGGGAGGGCATTGAACCCAGTTTATTACTGCCCACTGGCTTCAGTACTGGTGTTCCATCCCGCTCTCTAACGGGATCTCCTGTTCATGCTTAGGGCCTCTGTGGCGGCCTCAGTGCCCTCTGCAAGTCTCTAAGGGTGTTCTCGAAAGGAAATTCCCACTGAAACTCCATGTTCCTGTAGATTGGAGGATGAATCCTTTTCATCCAGCCTATTGGCATCAGGCTGATGGGTTATCCCTGGCACCCATCATGTCCTGTGGGTGAGGTATACGAATATATATTTGAGATATATAAGTATATATAGGAGAATCTATTGAGTCTGCTTCCTGCTCGTCTTACTCCCTGGAAGAGTGGTGGTGCTGCCCCCTCTTACTTGCTAGCGTGGGAGCCACTCAACGTTATTTTTGCCCTGTACTGAGGTACTTGTAGGCAATGTTAAGATTCTTCAGGTATTCCATCCTCCATCGCATGTGTCGGATGGTCAAGGTCATAGCCTTTGAGGTTCCTACATTAGGACTCAGGCTGAGAGGAGTCAGTCCATCTAGTTATGCATCAAGGGTTAGGAGCTATTCCCTTTATTAAGAGTACAGTTGGTTATCTAAAACCACTCATATTTGAAGTACAAGGTGCGCTTCTGCCTTCACCTCTCATCTAATATTTTCTACTGTCTGGGGCTCCCAGCCATGAGGTCAGTCGAGCCTCCGGCTCCAGACCTCCCCTTCTTGCACCAAATCTTATGACAAGCTAGTTTGGATCTGCCCTCTACTCATTCTATCGTCCGTGAGTGTACCAGATGCTTTATACCAGGGCGTTTTTACTCTCAGTGTGGCGGCGTGGGTATTCGTTCCCCAAAGTATCGAGTATCGATGCAGCGGGAGTTCCCTTTACGAAAGGGAACGTCTCAGGTTACGTATGTAACCCTCGTTCCCTGAGTTGGGAACGAGACGCTGCATCCCTCGGCCACACTTTTCGCGCCCCTGAGAACGACTTGCTTTGACCAAGTAGAAGCTAACATTTCCTGGTTCCTGTGACCCTTTTGTAGCTTCCGGATCACCGTCACATGCGACGTCACGGGTGACGTTGCACCAATCAAGATTGGAATAGTTCCATAGTTGACTTCAGACGCTTCATGCCGAAGGCATTCCCCAAAGTATCGAGTATCGATACAGCGTCTCGTTCCCTACTCAGGGAACGAGGGTTACATACGTAACCCGAGACGTTTTTTGCACTAAAATGTGCTTAACTCTCATGCCATGTGTCTCTCTTCTTTGGAGGACGAGTACAAGTGATTGCTTTTCAAAATTATGTGGTCACATGACCAATTTCTTCTATGGTTTTCCAGAAACAAGGGTGGAACTACTTCCCCCCCTGGCACAAATCACCCCACTCTCCCATGATCATTCAAAGCTAAACAAAATAGAGGCTATTTAGTGGAGTTAGAATATTTAATATTTGAAAGTGGGGTTTGTGCTTGTAGCATTATTGCAGTCTAGAGTCACATTTTGTTATGGTATGTTGATTGATATCTTTATAAATGATTGATCAAGTGCAATGAGAGAGGAAAAACTAAATCTTTAGGCCTAGGTCTATACCCATACCTTTAAATCAGTCACAAAATGATTCAGTTCAGTAAATTTCACAATCCTATGTGAAACATGTTTATATTTTACCCAGGTAATTATATTATGCATTGAGGACATGTTTAGACAATTAGGATTTTTAGCATTGTGGCATCATTTATTTTCATGACAGTTAAGCACAGTTTCACCAAATTCAAGATGTATTCAGAGGGCAAAGGGACCGTCTTCTGTTGTTCCTTGCACATGTGAATTCATTACAGATACAGTTGGGTATTCTCTCTGAAATGTTTTAATGTACACAGCACCCCCCAGTGGTGATGTAACAAATATTTATTCACTCACTGACAATGTCCCCAAGTCTAACAAGGATAAAACATTTGTGAATCTGGAAAAGATAATGGATGATAAATGTGATGGACGATTATTTATTTATATATATTTTTTTAAACATGATGACACATCAGAGAATATAGTTTATTACATCAATGTTCATTGAAATGCTCTAATACAATAATTTGAATCTATCAGTGCAGTGCATGTAATTTACCAGCCAGAAAATTTCAATATTTATATGAATTTGAATGTAACATCAGAATCAAACTTTCACTTTCATCTGAATGAAATTTGTTGTTTTTGATATCTTACTGTAAGACTAACATCATCAGGTTTTTATATAGTGTGTCGAGTGTTTCCTGTGACTGTGGGCCTCAGAGCACAGTAATACACAGCAGAGTCTGTCACTTTAGCAGAGGAGATCTCCAGATCCACACTGCTGGCTTCTTTTCTGTGATTAATGGATATTCCAGAAACTGGAGGATTAGCTTCAGTCTTTGTTCCATAAGAGTCCAGTATGAGGAATTGTGGTGGTGAACTTGCGTATTGTCGATACCAGTGAAGACTATCAACAGAACCGCTGTAGTTACAAGACAGTTTCACATTCTCAGTCTCAGTGGCAAATGTTGATTCACTGTATGGAGTGATGGCATCTTTAGCTCTGTTACCTGCAACAAAAACCTATTTCAGCATGTTTAAAATTAGATATTGTGATATAATGATACATGTGAGAATTTACCTTGAGTTAAAGTCAGCAATATAAGTACACAAGTGAACATGATGAACAGGTTCCTGCTACCCTCAGTGATCTGTGATGATCACTGAACTAGTCTGTGTTTTACAGGCCTGTGTTAAGCTCCGCCTCTTGACATAAAATAAAAATTTTAAACCCAAAAACACTTGAGGAATGGAGAAATTAACCAAAATCTCCATGCAAGTGTTGATTTTGTGTTTAATATGCTCTTTCTATTATTTTTTTTTATCTTGCAGTTGCACAGAACAAGTCTTCGACAGAAATGGGCATATTTGGTTTAATTAGATGGCCAAAGGTTAATGATGAATCAATATTCTATATACTAAAACAATAAAATATACACTTTTTAGCTTATAGTTATAATAACATTTGATTTCTTGAAAAAGCTCAATTCACCAGCTGGGAATTAATTTGACTAATTTTGAAATTAGAACTTGAAATGAGTGATTTTATTTTACTAGCCCACCAGATAGCAATCTAATCTCACTGAAGAAGACCACTGCTACTGTTACCATTCTCACTTATTTTTTTCTTAATTAGGTTAAATTAGCATTTTGTAGTTAGGTAGCCCATATGTGGCTTAATACATTTTAAAAATTATATTTGGAAATATCACCTAACCCCAGTATGTGTTGATTTAGTAGTCTCGTGGTGGTGCAGATTCTTTTAGACACAAGCAGCCTCAGTTTTGAAACCCATCCGCAAATTTGGCATGTGATTAACCAAGCAAAACTGATGTATATCAGAAACATTTGATTGAATTTATTTGTATTTTTTGCTGGTAGCGGAAAGCAGTGGAGAAAGTGTCTGACCCCCAGTGGAAAGCATAATAATAGGTGTTTTGAACTACATTCACAAGAGACTGAAAATGTGTATTGGATCAAACCAAACTGGACTGGAGCGCACATGGATGAATTGGATTGACAAATAAACCACCTATATGAAATGCTGTTCCTCACTAGTTTAATGGTTGCTCTATAAGCTACAGTATAAATATGTTCCTATGGTTAACATTTTTTCCCAATATTTCTGCCGGTTGACTGTGATGCGTTGGCAGTGGTTTACCCTAGGTAGAGTTTTTGTTCAGTGTATTTTGTTTTCCTGTCACTGTGGGCTCCATGGCACAGTTGTACATCGCAGAGTCTGTTACTTTGGCAGAAGAGATTTCGAGATACGTATGGGATTTCTCCTTATTCAGTTTTCCAGAGAATCGAGTATCTAGATCAACAACTTTAGACTTCTGTAAAACTTTCCCAGTAGCATGCAGAATGACGAAAAGAAATTTAGGAGCTGATCTGGGATATTGGCGATACCAATATAGACTCACTGCAGAGGAGTAGTTGCACGACAGGGATATCATTTCATTTTCTGTTCTGTATACTTCAGTTTGAACCGGCGTGATGACATTCCCAAAAATATCACCTGTAGAAAGATAAAAACAAATTAGCTTGTTTACAAATTAACATATTAATCTTAAAAGTGAAAAAAGGACAAACAAGCAATAAAGAAAGATCCTGACAGACTAGAACAGAATACATACTTGCAAGGGAAAAGAGCACAACAAAACCAAAGAGTATCATTTTTCAGGACATATACGAGTTAATCTGAAACATCTGTTACTGAAGAAAGCATTTCATTTTTCATCTTTTCATCTCTGGTTAGTCCCTCCCCTTAAAGCTGTAGCTCACAAACTGAAAAATATGGAAACCCATTTTTAAATAAAAACGTTTAAATAAAAAAGTTTATTTTCTTATTTTAAACTCCCTGAGAAATGCACTTCAATAGTTGTACAGTAGATGCGACTAAATGAATACTTTTATTGCCACCATACATTTTTGATATTGATTGCTTTAAGTTCACAACAGCTAAGTTGAGGAAGCCTGAAGAAGTTGACCTAACCAATAAAAGTTGTAAGTAAAAAAAAAAAAAAAAAAAAGTTTTCTTCTTCTTCTTCTTCAGCAGGTGTGACCACATCCTGTTGTCTTGTGGTTTAAGACACAGAGATGTGGTGGATAACTGAGACACAAAATGTGTGTGTTTTTGTAAAGCGTCTGTGGACTTTGTATCACTGGGCTCCTACTCTTAAGAGCACAGTAATAGAGAGCTGAATCTGACAGATTCACATTGTTAACAGTGAGTGAAGTGGATGTAGGGGATATAGTTAACTTATAACGACTGTCCGATACATCCCCTTCATCGGACGAGCGAGCCCCTTTAAACAGCAAATACTGAGGTTCTCCATTAGGAGACTGTCTGTACCAGTACAGGTAAACATTATTTCTGCTATATGTGCAGCTCAGTGTCACAGACTCTCCTTCTCTCCTGGTTTTATTTGTACCTTCTTCTTTTGGCACAATGCTGTCAGCAAATACACCTACAAGAAAATGTGTGCTTTAGAACGATAATAAAAATAACCCTGAAAAAAACCTTAAATACTAAAATTAAAAAATTTAATAATTTATATTCACTATCATTCAAAAGTCTGGGGTCAGCATGAATTTTTATGTTTTTGAAAGAAGTCTCTTATGCTCACCAAGGGTTCATTTATTTAATCAATAATACAGTAAAACAATAATATTGTGAAATATAATAATAGTTTAAAATTACTATTTATTTTTGCAGCCATTATTCCAGTCTTCAGTGATCCATCAGAAATCATTGTAATATGCTGTTTGTGTAGCATGTATATTAAATAGAAATATTTTGTAACATAATGATCAATTTCATGTATCTTTCCTGAATAAAAGTATTATTTTCTTTGGAAAAACAAAACTTACTGATAACTTTTGAGCAGTTACACTTTATAAAAAAGTACCTGTCATGAGAATCAGCAATTTGCATCTGTCCATGTTAATATTCCGAGTGATTTATTTTGTTTTAAGCCAAATTATGTTCACAGGGATAAGAGACACTGTGACACTGTGAAAAATCACAGTGAAGGACTTCAGGGAATCCTTGTATTTCATGTGAATGAAGAATAAGATACTTTTCACTGACACTGCAGTTTGAATGAATGTAGAAGTTCTAATGTGTATTTGTAAAGTGGGTGTGGTTAGTGACATCACTCACCAGATAGACACATATACAGGTTTGTTTTTCTATCTTGCTACTTTGATGATACATGGAATTTAATTCATCCAATTTATTTTTGGAACAAAAATCATTAAAGAGAGCACAATTAAATTAAATTATGCATTTCATTGGATTTCCTTATTGTGACATATTTCTTAAATATTGCAATATTATACCTTCAGTTGTTGACATCAGTATCATAATATAGATGAACATGTTCACTCAACAAAGTGGCAGGAAGCTAAACAAAGACCAGCTGCTTGAGTGTTACCTACATGTATCTGTGCACTAATGCCTGTGCTAAACTCCTCCTCTTTCTATTATACATGACGACTATGCAGATCCGCTTAATCTTTAGAAGATAATGGACAGAGAACTATACATACTTCAGAATAATTTTTTTTGTATGTTTTTGTACAATTTTTAGTTTAACAAATTCCATTCCCTTTGTTTACTGAATGAATTTTGAATTTAGAGCTGTTTTTAAATAATATACTTAGAAAAACCAATGCTAAATGATAGTTTCACACACGCAATCCCATCTTATATGTAACCTTATTCCCAATCTTATATGTAACCTTTCATAATTTCTCATATTCACAGGTGTTGCCACACTGTTATATCCAGAGCTGTGGTTTACAAAAAAATATAAATTGTGGTTTGATGATAATAGATTAAAGACTGTTTAAAGCACATTGCATATTTGAGTTTTTGTAAAGCGTCTTAAGCATTTTGTATCACTGGGCTACATTTCTTAGAGCACAGTAATAGAGAGCTGAATATGACATATCTGCTTTATTAATAATGAGTTCAGTGGATGATTGGGATGTTGTTGACTGAAACCGACGGTCTGGTTGATGCCCACCACCTCTCTCTGATCGAGCACCTTTCCACAGTACAAACTGAGGTTCTCCGTTTGGATACTGTCTGAACCAGTAAAGCCAAACATTATTGCTGTTAGTTTCATATGAGCATCTCAGAGTCACAGACTCTCCTTCTTCCTTGATGATATTTGTATTTTCTTCTCTTGGTCCAATGCTGTCAGAAAACACACCTGAAATTAAATTAAATCAATTGTTCTGTAATCTCTGATCAGGGGGATTATATTTAAATAAAACTTGTTACAAATGCATCTTTTCAGTTATAAAATAGATAAATATTAAAAATGGGATATTGTTTGTCCAGCTTATTTAGTACTTAGTTTACCTGTAACTACAATGACAATCATGAGTAGACCCTCCATGTTGGCAGTCCAGAGGTAGTTTGTATTTCTATTACTGTTGGATTTATAAAAAAATGTACCTGAATATTGCTTTATATTGTGAATGAAACTGGTGTGTTCATTATATTCAGCAGTAAATGAATGCACCGACTGAAGTTCCATTGTACACTAATATTGTGGGTGTGGTTAGTGATGTCACAGGTTCACCAGGCTCTCTCACCACCACAACGATCACAATAACCAGATTTCTGATCACCGGCACCTGTCACTCATCAACGTCATCAACCACCACATAAAAACACACACCTCAGTTCAGTCACTTGTCTATCATTGGACTAGGAAACAGACCTATTACTTTGATCTCCTGTGCCTGTGAATTATTTTCACCATATAGGCTAACTGCTATTCTCCCTCATGTTTCTCCAAGTGCGTTTTCTTTTCCTGCGATACTCACCAGCATCCCATACTCCACCACAATACTGAGGTGTGTGTGCTCCAACAGTTTATTCTCCAGCCAGTATCTGTAAGAGAAAGATTTTCCTTAATATCATTCCATCATCCATCAACTGCGATGACCAGTATTTACTCAACTGTTTGTTTCTGCATCTGCTGTGTGACCAATAAAGTGTTTTTGGATTAACTTACCCACTCGCTCAGTGTGTATATCCTGACCGTGAAATGTGTAGCTTACAATTTAAAAGCTGCACAGTTTCTGTATATCAAGAGAGCATAATGTGATAGTGTTACTGGCCACTCAGAAGGATTTCATACAGGGAGAGGTATTAAAATACACTGAGGTGTGCTGGAGCCTGTTGTAGAGTAGAATACAGTATGTGTGCTGAAGGTCTGAATATCAGGAGTCTTCAAAGTTGAAAACTATTTTGGACAAGGCTTGAGGAGCCAAAACCACAGATGTTAACTTTAAGATAGAGAAGCAGCTATAGGCTTAAGTCACCATAAACTCAAAATGAATAATTATTTTTCTTTTTTTAAACTGGAATATACCATTATTTATAATACATGATTTATCTGAGCATTTCTTCTTCTTTTTTTTTATTTTTTTTTATTCATGTGCCATCGTAATCTTTTAATCGGTTACATTCACAAAGGGGATCAGGGACCCTTTCTCCTCTCTTTCAGAGTCAGTGGAAGACATTATCTTTGACACTCTCCCCTGGTTCCACAGATGAGGTTTAAAGGAGAACTCCGGTCAATTTTAACATTGAGCTCATTTTATTGTACATTTGGAGTGCTGTCAATACAGAGAACAACGACACAAATCGGTGTTGCCTACACCGAGTTATTCTATTTTTAAAATTTGCACCCTGTTGACTTCAATAGGGCAAGTACTAAACCTGCTTTTAGGCTCTTAACATCCTTGATGTGTCATTACAAGTGCACAGAAAATGTGAGTGATTCCTTCTGAGTGAACACGAGTGGATCTGACTGCAGTAGATGTGAAAGATATGTATAAAAATGATGTTATTTAAGCCCAAATACCTGTTTACATCCTGTTTTTCGGTTGAAGTCCAAAGTAGTCGATTGCCGAGTTCACGCGCGTGATCATAGGTAACTAAACCTATGCGCGTGAACTCGGCAATCGATTACACGATCCACTCGTGTTCACTCAGAAGGAATCACTCACATTTTCTGTGCACTTGTAATGACACATCAAGGATGTTAAGAGCCTAAAAGCAGGTTTAGTACTTGCCCTATTGAAGTCAACAGGGTGCAAATTTTAAAAATAGAATAACTCGGTGTAGGCAACACCGATTTTTGTCGTTGTTCTCTGTATTGACAGCACTCCAAATGTACAAAAAAATGAGCTCAATGTTAAAATTGACCGGAGTTCTCCTTTAAGCCTAGTCCCAGACTAAAATGCATGTCTGAGATGTTTTAACTGAAAGCAGTTTGTAGCCTTGCACTGATATATTTTAAGATGTCAGCGCCATTGCTTTGTCTCAGGATGCACACCAGGAATGTTTTTCTATTAGGCATGTTTATAAAAAAAAACCTACTTAAATGTCCTAATTTAATGTTTTTGATTATGTTGTCTATATTTTAGGTGGTGATGTATTTTTTGATTAGTTTTTCATTTAAACATCTGATTAGTTTTAAATGATCATTGTTTAACTAATATTGCATGTATTTGTTAGTGCTACTGACAGTTATTTGTAATGCAACGTTTTAATATTGTGTGCACCTGCCCGGGGACTGCATGGAAACTAGCATTTGCTAACTCTGGTACAAAACATCTTTTCGTAAGATTAATGTATTTTGTACATTGTCCTTGACAAATAAACAAATTAAATAAATAAAATCTAAGCCCTGTCTGTGAAACCAGGCGTCAATGTATTACATGAGCAACTTTGGTATGGGTCACTCACAGGGGAGTCATAAATTCTGGAAAGACTCTTTTAATCTGTGCCACTGTTAAACTCTCCTGGAGACTTTGGCATGGTCCTATGCCTCTAAAAATAATAAACAACCGCTGCAAGCATAATTAAAAGTTTTTGTCAGGACTTCATAAGAACAGAACAGGAAAATATATCCTCATATTGAGTTCAAACTGACAATTCTCTCTACAAAATATAACTCAATTAATTACAATTTATTCAAATTAATTACAAAACAAGTACATATTTATTCTCTGAAAGCCACAGTGTTGGAAAAAAATTGGGTTTTTAAATACATTTCAGACTTGAAATCCTGAGAGATAAGGAGAGAAAAAGTGTTCCAAACAAATACATGTGAGACCTGGCAGGAGCATGTATGTCAGGGAAATGTTTGACCAATGGAAGGGAAATAACTTGTATGAACCCTGGTGCTCCCTGCCATTGTCTCCTCCTCCTCTATCTCTCTTCAGTGCATCTGCATGCCGTGACCTTTAGGTCTAATAATGAGCAACACTCAATGTATCAATCATGTCAGCACCTCTCAACTACTGGAGATCATTCAGTTTGTGGTGAGTTCTATGGAGGTAGATTTGTGTCTTTATTATTCAATCAAAAAAAAGGTTGCTTCAATCAAAAAATATATTTTCAATCAAAAAAAACCGTTTCAATCAAAGAAAAAAAGTGTTTGAATGCAAAAATATATTTGAGACTCAAAAAAATGCATTTGAACACTATTTTTTTTTGCTTGAAAATGTTTTTTTTGATAGAAGTGAAGGTTTTTTTGTTTGAAGCAACTTTTTTGATTGAAGTATTGTTGTTTTGTGTTTGGGCCATATTATGGGTAGGACATTTGTGTCTTTATAATTCAATCAAAAAAGAAGTTGCTTCAAACAAACAAAACATATTTTCAATAAAAAAATCACTTCAATCAAAAAATAAACCTTTTCAATCATAGAAAAAATGTTTTTGAATGCAAAAAAATATTTGAGACTCAAAAAATTGCACTTGAACACTTTTTTTTTTGATTGAAAATGTTTTCTTTGATTGAAGTAATCTTTTTTGTGTTTGGACCATGTTATGGGTAGGACATTTGTGTCTTAATTATTCAATCCCAAAAAAGTTGCTTCAATCAAAAAAAAACATTTTCAATAAAAAAAAAAATAATTTCAATCAAAGAAAAAACTGTTTAAATGCAAAAAAAAAAAAATCATTTGAAGTGTTTTTTTTTATTGAACTTTCTTTTTTTTTTGAATGAAGTGAAAAAAGTTTTGAAGTCGTTTTTTTTTTAAATCATTTTGACACAAACGTACCGCAGTGGGGGCGGGTGCTTCCCCATTGGTCAGACATGTTTGAGTGACAAGTGTCTACACCAACGACGTCTTTCTGACAAGCAAGTCATGGTCGCCACTCGCCAGCGAGCCAGGAAGCAGTGGTGGAGTTGTTGGTAAGTAGATAAAACCGTATTAAAATGATTGGTGTCACGTTATTAGCCTACTCTGTTTGATATTTCGATTAAACATACAGCTTGCTAACTTAGCTCACGTTGACTAATTTGTGTGATGGTGTTAGATATCTGACGCCTCATATTGTCAGGCAGGCTAGCAGGGTGCGCTAACGGCTAATTGAATTGTTTATTTCACTTAAGTAACGTTACAGAGGCTTGCTATGTGCTTGTGCTATATTGTGTTATAATACGTAACGTCATTAGTGGTCAAACAACAGTCCACAGGCCAACTGTTGCCCACAGCGCTGCCTGTTTAGCAGCAACAGGTCATGCAGAGCCTGAGTCTATCTTCTCACACAGCCCACAGGATTACAGCTATTTGACCGTCCCGCTCTCTCTCTCGCTCACGGGTAGTGGTCTCCCCACCATCACAGTCAAATGCTCGCAGACACAGAGGCAGATGCTGTTATTTTGAGAGCGGGGCTTACATATGCCGTCCCGTACGGAAAATAATGTTGCATACCACCGGTAACATGAATATATATTCCGTTGCTCGGTGCGCAAACTAGCTGTGTCAGGCATTATTTATAAGTAGCCTAATGTCCTGCACAACTCCACATGTCACCACTGCACCACTGTCAGTGCTTAATCGCACCATAGAAGAACCCAGGCAGAGGAGTCAGGACATGCCTACTCCTTCAACTGTACAAAACGAGATGTCCAGGTAGTGTAGCCAGCCAGCAGTAGTGCATTTATTTTTCAAGTCAGCCATGCGGTATCAGAGCTGAGGGTGTAGCAACAATAGTCTTGACTCAAATGCACGACTCAAATATATGATATTAGAAATCTAAATAAATGAATACTAATTAAACAAACCATCTTGTCTTCTTTTCCAAAGATTTTCATTAAACTAAGAGCTTTTGTGTCTCAACTGAATGCCAAATTTACCAGAAGGATCATTATTGGCACAATACTTTAAGCTAGTAACTACTTGTACACTATGTCAGACAATAAGCATCACTTCATTGAACTGCCAGTTTTCCATGTGGAGTTGTGCAGGACATTAGGCTACTTATAAATAATGCCTGACACAGCTAGTTTGCGCACCGAGCAACGGAATATATATTCATGTTACCGGTGGTATGCAACATTATTTTCCGTACGGGACGGCATATGTAAGCCCCGCTCTCAAAATAACAGCATCTGCCTCTGTGTCTGCGAGCATTTGACTGTGATGGTGGGGAGACCACTACCCGTGAGCGAGAGAGAGAGCGGGACGGTCAAATAGCTGTAATCCTGTGGGCTGTGTGAGAAGATAGACTCAGGCTCTGCATGACCTGTTGCTGCTAAACAGGCAGCGCTGTGGGCAACAGTTGGCCTGTGGACTGTTGTTTGACCACTAATGACGTTACGTATTATAACACAATATAGCACAAGCACATAGCAAGCCTCTGTAACGTTACTTAAGTGAAATAAACAATTCAATTAGCCGTTAGCGCACCCTGCTAGCCTGCCTGACAATATGAGGCGTCAGATATCTAACACCATCACACAAATTAGTCAACGTGAGCTAAGTTAGCAAGCTGTATGTTTAATCGAAATATCAAACAGAGTAGGCTAATAACGTGACACCAATCATTTTAATACGGTTTTATCTACTTACCAACAACTCCACCACTGCTTCCTGGCTCGCTGGCGAGTGGCGACCATGACTTGCTTGTCAGAAAGACGTCGTTGGTGTAGACACTTGTCACTCAAGCATGTCTGACCAATGGGGAAGCACCCGCCCCCACTGCGGTACGTTTGTGTCAAAATGATTTTAAAAAAAAACGACTTCAAAACTTTTTTCACTTCATTCAAAAAAAAAGAAAGTTCAATAAAAAAAAAACACTTCAAATGATTTTTTTTTTTTTTTGCATTTAAACAGTTTTTTCTTTGATTGAAATTATTTTTTTTTGATTGAAAATGTTTTTTTTTTGATTGAAGCAACTTTTTTGGGATTGAATAATTAAGACACAAATGTCCTACCCATAACATGGTCCAAACACAAAAAAGATTACTTCAATCAAAGAAAACATTTTCAATCAAAAAAAAAGTGTTCAAGTGCAATTTTTTGAATCTCAAATATTTTTTTGCATTCAAAAACATTTTTTCTATGATTGAAAAGGTTTATTTTTTGATTGAAGTGATTTTTTTATTGAAAATATGTTTTGTTTGTTTGAAGCAACTTCTTTTTTGATTGAATTATAAAGACACAAATGTCCTACCCATAATATGGCCCAAACACAAAACAACAATACTTCAATCAAAAAAGTTGCTTCAAACAAAAAAACCTTCACTTCTATCAAAAAAAACATTTTCAAGCAAAAAAAAATAGTGTTCAAATGCATTTTTTTGAGTCTCAAATATATTTTTGCATTCAAACACTTTTTTTCTTTGATTGAAACGGTTTTTTTTGATTGAAAATATATTTTTTGATTGAAGCAACCTTTTTTTTGATTGAATAATAAAGACACAAATCTACCTCCATAGAGTTCTGGTATTACACTCACTTTTCTGAATAACCCCGTATCAATGTGTCAAGGTGGTCTTTTGCTGTCAGGTCAGAATAAGTATTATTCCCTCACTTGCTTGTCTAATTTATACCAGTAAATCTAGGTGTAGTCCCTACACTCCCAGGAAACAATAATCATCATTTCTTAGCTAGACATATGAATTAAGTTCATGCTATTCCAGCAGAATAGCTCTTGGAACCCTTATTATCTTCAATTATAAGAAGGATTGATAGAATTGCTCTGGCCTTTGCTATTAGAACTGTTTTAGCAGCTGAAGTAAGACTTAACAGTGATTGTCTTTAGAAATAAAAATTTATTTATACAAAAGATTAAAACTTTATTTTAAGATTAAAAATAATACTCGTAGCAAATCAAAAGAAAATGTTACAGATTATAAAACTTCATTCAATCTCAACAGGGCAGTCCTGTATGAGTGAATATGACAAAGACTACCTTGTAAGCAGTTCAAGCAGTAAGGAGTATATATCAACTTGTTCTCATCCGAGGTTTTCCAAGTTACAATAATACAGCAGAGCAGTTCAAACCAAAAGAAATTTAGCTAGAATTAAACTAGAAGAGATCTTAATTTCTCTCTAGGGATGCAATCGACATCAAAATCAAAAATGCAGCCCTCAGCAGTCAGAAAGCAGTTATATTTATATGGAACTGGATTACATTGTTCCTATGCAGTTTCTTGGGTTTTTCCAGAGGAACTAAATCTCATGACCGGGTTTTGCGACATTAGCCGTCTATTGTCTCTGTGGGGGTTTTGGTGACACTGCTGTTTCCCATAAATGGGCATTCTTGCGTCCTTTCCGTCCTCTGCGCTTCTTTGGGCTTCTATGTATGTGTGTGCGTGCATATGTATCTGGAAGTGTGTTTGTAGGTTCGCAATACCTATTAAAATTCACAAATCCTGCCACAACTTACACAGGTACGTTTTCTTCCTTCCAAATAACCATAGATCGATGATGCTCACATTGTTGCTGAAATTAATGTTTAATTGTTGTATTAATTTTACATTTGAAGATTATCAGTGATCATCTCATTTTATTTACTTAGTTTATTTCTTGCCATGATATTTAGAACATTTTGCTTCCCTTGATATCCAATTCAAAAGAGTTTCAGAGGAGCTTCATTTCCAATTACGATGACATATTTTAAGACTTAGATTTTTAAAAGTTAAATGTGCATTTCCAGCACAAACAGATTGAATTTATTGCGACTGCAGGATGATAAATAAGGAGAAGAAGCATGGCGGAAGGAGGAACGTTGCCGTCGATTTATCCCTAGACAGTAAAATAAAGGATGTACCCCCCTTCTAGCAGGGCTGCCAAATCTACGCATTCAGCGTGAGACTCACGCAATTTACACTTTTCACACGCTCTCGCGCCACACATCCATTTTCTCACGCAGAGAAAAATCACAGAGCAAAGAGGACACTGACACCCGACAGACAGAGCAGGTTACTTTTGATATGAAAAAAAATTCTCAGCTATCAGGTTCTGTCCATTTTATTACGAAATTCAGACAATAAATACCGTTTTGGCGCTTGTAAATGTGACGTGACCGATCGCTGTAGCGCATCAGTTCAAGCAAACCGATCTTCTGTTACTTTTTATTTGAAGATACAGTAGGCTACAACTTAGCCTAGGCTACCGAAAGGTATTTATGCCTCATACATAATATCGATCAATCAGTGTTTTTCAACCACGAAAAGAGGTCAATAAAACTGCAGATGAATGTAACAGAACGTTACATTTACCTCAGGAAAGCCATTTAACCCTCGGGGCTTCTTCGCCCGAAAACGGGCGAAAACTTGAACGTTTCGAATTGTTTAATTTTTTTGCTTCATCGGATGGGTGTGAAACTTGGTGACTTTTGTTTTATTACCTATATGAACACACACAAGAAATCAAGGAGATGATTCTGATATGTTAAAGGGTCGTAAAAAAAAAGTCACACTTAGCTTCCTCCCGCCCGAAAACGGGCGACATAGGAAATGAATGGGAAATACGAAAAAATAGGAAAACTCAGAGAAACTTTTGGTGGTACAAGCTACAGATCAGCCACTGTGCTGAAAAAAAGTGTACAGCAATGAAGGGGTGACACTCTAGAACATCAAGAGTGCAAATAAGACACCCCCCCCCACACACACACACCTACACACACAAACACACACACACACAGAGAGAGAAATGAACTGGTAAGACTGAAACAGCAAATTTTGCCCCAAACTATATAAAAATGATATAATCATAATAACTCCAAAACTATAGCAAGGAGAGTCAAAAGGTAGGTATCATTTGAAAGAACTCTTTTTAAAATTTTTGAAAATATAAATTACATTACATTTGGACATTGTCCTGCCAAGAAACAGCGGATAAAAGACAATATATATAAAATTTTTATTATGATTTTGCATATCTTTCATATTTGTCATGGAATAACTCAGGAAGGAAATAAGGTAGGAGGAAAATTCTTTTTTAGTGAAGTCCCCCTACATGTTAGCTGCATCTGGATAAAAAAATTAATAATTTTTGGACAAAGGAATCAAAAGTTACAGAATTTGGAAAAGAGATAGCCTTTTTGTACAGTCTTTGACACCCCCTCATGGGCAATTTTTTCTTCATGAAGAATATCTTGTCATAAAAGCAATAGATTATGTTAATTTTGTGCTCATTTTAATTGTAATAATATGCTGTAAAAAATGAAGTGCAAAAGAAAAAGAGAGAGAGAGAGAGAGAGAGAGAGAGAGAGAGAGAGAGAGAGAGAGAGAGAGAGACTGATGAGTAGTACAGGTTAACAAGACAGACGTGGCTCTTAAAAGTGCCTTTGTTTGTGTGTGTGTGTGTGTATGTATACTGTATGTGGTGTGGGGTTAGAATAAAATGAAATTGAAGCTGCCAAATTTGAAGGACCTAAAGGAAAAAAACAACAACAGATTTTAACATTTTACACCAGTATTCTCTTCATCTGTGTTGCCAGAATGGGCTAGAGTGTATGTGATATTGATTTTATACAGTTCAATAAACAAGAAGTTAATATTGTTAATTACATTTTATACCAAAAAAATAAATAATGTAAGTTTTGCTCTATTTCGCCAAAAAAAAGCCAAAGCCACAGCTGAACTTATATATATATATATATACATATACATATGAATCAGTCAATAAGTTATACTTATTACATTAATTATACACATTGTTTTATTTCATATTGAAAACTTGTGATGAGCCACAAGGTTGTAGTTATGAATTAATCTGTATTGTTTATTATAGATTTATTTGGGTGTTTATTAAATCATTTTGTGTGGATTTTAAACAACAACTGGGCTGTAAAACAAACCAATCTGGCAACACCGTTCTTCATCTGAACATTTATAATGTTGGATAATAGTTGTGGGCTAATGTAATACTGGAAATCGTTTCGGTTACTCACGTAACCTCTGTTCTCTCTAGAAGAGGGAACGAGTATTGCGTAGTTGCTTACGCTACGGGAAAGCCTTTCTTTCTCGAGATACTGAAGCCAAAAATTATCCTTAATTTTTATAATCTTGTCAACGCAGTGCGGCAGCCTGCAGACCTAGGGCAAGCTTACTAGCGTGCCCATTGGCTGCCCTGCGGCAACTGCAGCAGCCTACCGCTGAGCCCTTGGCGTGACGTCACGACCAATGAGCGCGCTTGGCGCGCTTAATGCGTCACAGCCCGCGAAAAGGGGTGTGGCTTAGCGTATATAAACAGGGCTCGGAGGCTGCTTCTCTGGTTTCTGTCGCATGAAGCGAAATGAGCTCGTGGTGCGAGCACGGCGGGCTACGCAATACTCGTTCCCTCTTCTAGAGAGAACAGAGGTTACGTGAGTAACCGAAACGTTCTCTTACGAGAGGTTCTCTCGTATTGCGTAGTTGCTTACGCTACGGGAACGCCCTTGTCAACGCCGTGCGCGCCCAGCATCCACTGAATGAGTCCCAGGGAGAGCCCGGGGAACGTGATAGCAGAGAGCCGGGCGGCCCGAAGAGGGCTAGCGCCGTACATAAGCACACACTAGGGGGTTAGGAGCGGCACGGCCGGTCCGAACTGACAATTCCCTGCATAGTGCAGCTCAACCAGTAGAGCTAAATCACACAACGTAGCCCGCGCACAGATAGTGGGCTGGCATACGCGAGACTTAGACTGATAACACTTTCGCCTGCAAGGCGGGAACATCCAGGTTGTAAAACCTAACAAATGTGGAGGGGGAGGCCCAGCCTGCCGCTGCACAAATGTCATGAATGGGAATCCCGCTGGACCACGCCCACGACGAGGCCATGCCTCTGGTGGAGTGAGCTTGAATGCCCAATGGGCACTGCAGGTCTTTAGACGCATAAGCAGCAGCAATAGCGTCCACTATCCATCTGGACAGGCTGTGTTTCGAGGCGGCGAGACCCTTGGTGCGCCCGCCAAACGAAACAAAGAGCTGTTCCACCACTCGTTTGACTGAAGACAGTGCTATCAGAAAAACGGTTTTGAGCGTGAGGTATTTCATATCCACAGTTTCCAAGGGTTCGAAGGGATGCGCTTTCAGGGCCTCCAAGACCAGTGAAAGATCCCACATAGGAACCGAGGGGGGTCGCGGGGGGTTCATCCTCCTGGCTCCTCTAAGGAAGCGGATGACGAACTCGTTCCTTCCTAATGCGCGGCCCAGCTCTGAACAGAGAGCGCTGAAATGGCCGTGACATAGACTTTGAGCGTGGAGGGGGACCTGCCCGCGTCCAGTAACTCTTGAAGGAACACAGTACTCGCGATACCCCACATGTCTGTGGATCGAGCCCCTTAGCAGTGCACCATCTGTTAAACACTGACCATTTCGACATGTAGAGCCGCCTCGCAGAGGGGGCTCTAGATTGTATGATCGTGTTCATGACCCCGTCTGGCAGATCAGCGTGTAATCGTTGAGGCTCCACGCATGCAGAGACAGCGCTCTGGATGGGGATGCCATATCGAGCCGCGGGCTTGAGAGAAAAGGTCTCTCTTCACCGGTATCGGCCAGGGGGCTGAGTCTACCAGCTGTATTAGATCCGGGAACCAAGCTTGGTTCTCCCAGTATGGGGCTAAGAGGAGCACTGTGTGGCGCGCTTCCCTGATTCTCTTGATGACCTGAGGCAGCAGAGAGACCGGGGGAAAAGCATACAGCGGGCCGCTGGGCCGGGTCTGGGCCAGCGTGTCCTCGTTCTTCGAGAAGAACTCTGGGCAATGAGCGTTGTCTTTTGACGCAAAAAGGTCGACTTTCGCTTTGCCGAAACGGCGCCACAGTGACTGGACTGTTTGGGGGTGTTGAGACCACTCCCCAGGGGGAACGCTGTCCCTGGACAGTCTGTCGGGGCCCTCGTTCAGGTGGCCAGGCACATGCGCGGCTCTCTCAGCGAGCGCAGAGAGTGCTGAGCCCACACGAGGAGGCGTTCCGCCAGGGTGCAGAGCGTCTGATCTGACACCGCCCTGGCGATTCACATAGGCCACTACCAATGTATTGTCCGTGCGGACTAGAACATGGTGACCGTGGAGGAATGGGAGGAAGTGTTTGAGAGCTTTCTCGACCGCGAGCATCTCTAGACAGTTTATGTGTAGGAGATTCTCCTGGTCTGACCAGCGGCCATAGACCGGTCTGCCTTCGAAGAGCGCTCCCCAATCTAGGTTGGAAGCGTCTGTCGAGACAACTTTCCGGTGTGAAATCACTCCCATAGTCACTCCTGTGTGATACCATTCGGCTGCCAGCCAGGGCTGCAGGGCTGAAAAGCAGCTCTGATTCACTCTGACTCGCAAGCCGCCGGCCGCCCAGGCTCGGTGGGGCACGCGCGCTTTCAGCCAGCGTTGAAGCGGGCGCATGCGCAGTAAGCCCAGCTGGAGCACTGCTGCAGCTGAGGCCATATGCCCCAGGATACGCTGGAATGTCCTCAGCGGAACCCGGCTGCCTATTTGGAGGGATGCGGCGAGGAGGCGGATGCGGCGCGCGCGCTGCTCCGACAGTCTGGCCGTCATAGCCACCGAGTCCAGTTCTATTCCAAGAAGGAAATTGACTGACGGGGCGATAGCGAGCTCTTGGTCCAGTGACCGAGAGACCCAGCTCCTCCAGATGGCTGAGAAGCGCTGTTCCGTGAGACACAAGTTCCGTCTCTGACAGCGCTAGAATAAGCCAATCGTCCAGATAATTCAGTATTCGCATTCCCTGTTTTCTCAGGGGAGCGAGAGCCGTGTCCATGCATTTCGTAATGTACGGGGTGCCAAAGACAGGCCGAAGGGCAGGATTGTGTACTGATATACTCGACCGTTGAAGGCGAATCTCAAGAATGGCCTGTGACGGGGAGTTATCTGGATCTGAAAATATGCGTCTTTTAGATCGAGAGAGATAAACCAGTCTCCTGGGCAAATCTGCGCGAGGATTTTCTGGTTGTGATCATTTTGAACGGCCGTCTCATGAGGGCTTTGTTCAGATGTCTCAGATCTAAAATAGGTCTTAACGCTCCGTCCTTCTTGGGTACGAGGAAGTAGCGGCTGTAAAGGCTCGACTCGCTTAGAGAAGGATGAACCTGTTCTATAGCCCTTTTGCGCAGTAGCTTCGCTATTTCGGCTTGAAGCAGGTGCGCAGCTTCTGAACTCACTTTCGTCTCCGTCTGTGCTAGAAAGCGCGGAGGGCGACGAGCGAATTGAAGCGAATAGCCGTGTTTTATAGTACTCAGCACCCATTCTGACGCGCCCTGAATAGCTTCCCATGCTTCCGCATGCATAGCTAGGGGTCGAATGGTCTCTGGGTTCAGATCGCCGCGCTGCGCGGGATTGGGGAACCTGTATCAGAGAGGATGGAGCGGCGTGCGCGCCGCTGGTGCTCGAACACGGGGGCTGGTAAACAGTATTGGCCGGCTGTACAGCGTTCGGTAGCTCGGTCCCAGAGGATGGAGCGCGATTTGCTGACAAACACCCCTGGCGCGAAAGCGGCGTGGGGATTGTAATGTCTAAAAGTGAGTGCGCGTGCACCTGAGCGGGCGCAGAGTTTACACTTATGACACGGCCAGAGTTTGGGAGCTTAGAGGGTGTGCGACCCGAGGTAACTGAATGGCAGAGCGAGCAGCGGGTAGGTGTGAGCACAAAGTTGTGGGCACATTTACTACACTTAGTACTCGAGCGGCTTGTGTCCGCTTTATGAGAGAGCGCTCTATGCGCGTTACCATGGGGACCATGTTTGTGTGAAGCAGTGAGCACATGGGAGTGGGCACATTTTCTACACTTATAACACCCTCGGCTTGAGCCGCTGTTGCCCGGGGTAACCGAGTGGCAGAGCGAGTTACAGGTAGATGTGAGCACAGAGTTGTGGGCACATTTACTACACTTATTACTCGAGCGGCGTGTGACCGCTTTATGAGAGAGCGCTCTGAACGCGTTACCATGGGGACCGTGTTTGTGTGTAGCAGTGAGCACATGGGAGTGGGCACATTTTCTACACTTGTAACACCATCGGCGTTATAGAGCAAATGCTTTGATGGCTCATATGTTTAGACGCTCATAAATACTCAAGCACCATCCTGTGAGATGCAGGTTTGCTTTCTGTATGTAAGAAAGCTGGCCGCGAGCTCGGAGAAGACAGCAGAAAAAATATTTTCTGCCGCCAGAGCCGGATTTGAACACGGTTCTCCAGTAAAATTCTGCCACTGAGCCACAGGGGCACACATGAGCTTCCAGTTGGTGCGAGCATATGACCGAGCGTCGTGTTTCGGCGTTTGTTTGCAGGCGCGCGTGTATTAAAACAGGCCCGTTTACTGCAGCATTAGTATTTCCAGCCGCCTAACTTAGAGGGGACTGAGAAATATGTATCCCTTGAGATGCGGGTTTGCTTTCTGTATGTAAGAAAGCTGGCCGCGAGCTCGGAGAAGCAAGCAGAAAAAAGTTTTTTTTTTTTTTTTTTCTGCTGCCAGAGCCGGATTCGAACACGGGTCTCTGGTGCGGAAGCCTAATGTTCTGCCACTGAGCCACAGGGGCACACATGAGCTTCCGGTCAGTGCAAGCATATGACCGAGCGTCGTGTTTCGTTTCGGCGTTTGTTTGCAGGCGCGCGTGTATTAAAACAGGCCCGTTTACTGCAGTATTAGTATTTCCAGCCGCCTGAACTTAGAGGGGACTGAGAAATCTGTATCCCGTGAGATGCGGGTTTGCTTTCTGTATGTAAGAAAGCTGGCCGCGAGCTCGAGAGAAGCAAGCAGAAAAAAGTTTTTCTGCTGCCAGAGCCGGATTCGAACACGGGTCTCTGGTGCGGAAGTCTAATGTTCTGCCACTGAGCCACAGGAGCACACATGAGCTTCCAGTCAGTGCGAGCATATGACCGAGCGTTTGTTTGCAGGCGCGCGTGTATTACAACAGGCTCGTTTACTGCAATAATAGTATTTCCAGCCGCCTGAACTTAGAGGGGACTGAGAAATATGTGAGGATTGGAGGGAGTCCGGCCTAAGCGGGACGTAAACACTCTCTCTTCCTCCTTTCGCCGGTGCTCGTGACGTCCGCTCTGATATCCCTTGAGAACGGCGCAGTTGCGCGGCTCGAACAAAGGGAGAGAGAGCGGGAAGATGTCATTATGTGCTGTGACATCGTTTGTTTGCAGGCGTGCGTGTATAACAGGCTCGTTTACTGCAATATAGATATTTCTAGTCGCCTGAGCTAGGAGGGGACTGAGAAATGTGTGAGAAACGGAGGTGGCCGGAGAGTGACGCGCGCGACCGAGACGCGGGGTAGCTTTCTTATAACGTAAAGGAAGCCAGCCCGTGACCGTCTACTTCTGACATCCCTTGTGAGCGGCGCCTTGCGCGGCTCGAACAGAGGGGGAGAGGGCGTGCGTCATCCGGGGGGGGTAGCTTCCTTGTAACGTAAAGGAAGCTATAGCCCGTGACCGTCCGTTCTGACATCCCTTGTGAGCGGCGCCGTTTGCGCGGCTTGACAGAGGGGAGTAACCAGCTGGTCTGCTTCATCCCCTGAGGCGACGGCAGTGCGGGCAGAGGCCGGCCGCTGCGCGTCGGTGAAGGGCGGGGGAGAAGGAGAGAGCGAGGCTCGCGGGAGGGGCTCCGGCGAGCGCTCAGCTATAACCACCGGCTCGGAAGGCCTTTGAGAGCGGCGTTTTTTCTTACGCGGCCCGGAAGAGGCAGCCGGAGAAGGTGGAGGATCGTGAAACATGGCGAGTCGAGCCCGCAGGGTCGACATCGGCAAGTCCTCACACTGTTCGCAGCCGCCCGTGAAGGGCGCGGGCTGCGTGGTCGAAACCCAGGCAGAGAGCGCAGATCACGTGGCGGTCTCCGTCGCTGAGCGCGGCTCTGCACGAGCCACAGGATGAGCGAGGCATTTGCAACAACGCCTCGCGCTCTTTTAGATGCAAAGTGTGTCGCGGGGCGAACACACAAACACATACAACACAGAGCAGTAAAAGGATATATTCGCCGGATAGCGAAGCAGGCAGGGAAAGCTGAAGGCGGCGAAGGCGGCCGGCGTCCTCAGGCTGAGATCCTCGGCGTGCTGGTCGCTTGATTCGACGGCGGCTTCCTCAGAGAGCAGCGATGCGTAGAGCTTCGCTGAAAAGACAGAAATCAGAGAAGCAGCCTCCGAGCCCTGTTTATATACGCTAAGCCACACCCCTTTTCGCGGGCTGTGACGCATTAAGCGCGCCAAGCGCGCTCATTGGTCGTGACGTCACGCCAAGGGCTCAGCGGTAGGCTGCTGCAGTTGCCGCAGGGCAGCCAATGGGCACGCTAGTAAGCTTGCCCTAGGTCTGCAGGCTGCCGCACTGCGTTGACAAGATTATAAAAATTAAGGATAATTTTTGGCTTCAGTATCTCGAGAAAGAAAGGCTTTCCCGTAGCGTAAGCAACTACGCAATACGAGAGAACCTCTCGTAAGAGAACTTACTTTCCCCTATAATTGTACCTTGCATGATTAAATGCGACAAAAATTAACTTTCAGTATTTGATTAGCTAACTTTGCTAGCCTGCACATGTGGTGTAGCAAGCTATATGCTTTAATAATGTCTTCATTATCATTGATATCTTCAATATCATTTTCCGTCATAAGAAAAAAAATGACACCTTACACGTCTAAAGGTTCTAAATTTGTTCTTATTGTCCTGATTCAAAAGTTTTTGATGTGTACATTTAAGAATAGTATCCATCTCTATTAATTAACTCTTCTACTTACCGAGTGGAAAATCGCAATGGACCTTGGGATCGCCCCATACAGTGACGTCAGCGTTATTAATTAAGAGGATTTAATAAATATAAATAAATAAATAAATAAACTTTGATTAATTGAACACAATCGTAGCGTATTATATATATTTATTAACATCAACAAACCTCCGATAAAAATACGTTATCCAGCATGCTCTAGTTAAAGCAGTGTCACTAAACGTTACCTATGACTAGAAAACGCTTAAATGCTTACTTGAACGCGCCATGGAGTGTTGTTAAACTCACCTCTGAATGCCGTTTTACCTGCAGTTGGGCGTTGTTTTGGTTAAACTCACCTCTGAATGCCGTTATACCTGCGTTGTTAAACTCACCGCTGAATGCTGTTGCTCACCATCTGCGTTGTTAAACTCATCGCTGAATGTTGTTGCTCACCATGTGCGTTGTTAAACTCACCGCTGAATGCTGTTGCTCACCATGTGCGTTGTTAAACTCACCGCTGAATGCTGTTGCCTATGAACGCGCTAAACCTTTGCGCAGAGGGCACTTTGATATCAGATTGCGAGAGGTTTTAAACATCAAAAACTAGTTGAAGGGCCAGATAAAGATGATCTGGGGGCTGCCATTTGACCAGCCCTGGCATAGATCATTTATTGTAGACTATTCCTTTTAATTTTGTATTTATTGTAGTCTCGGCCCATTCACCGCGGACAACGGTTCCCCAAGACGTCAAATTTCAACGCCGCAGGCTCCAGTTCAGAGTTCTATAGAAGTCTATCGGACTACCCTGCACGTTGAAAATTGACGCTAAAGGTATACCCAGATCGTTGAAAAGTGACGCCAGGGGGTCCTGGCCAAGCGTCCATATGTGACGAGTTGGGAGTGAGAATGTGTTGCTTTTTTCACTCCTCCTCTCACTGCAGCCACCTACACCTACTCTCGACTACCTTTCAGGCGAGGCAAGGCGCATCTCAAACAAGTCTATTGATAATTCTAACTTCGCGCTCATAGTTTTGCGCTCGCACGTCTAGCCGCAGAAGTTCAGATATTTCAACGCATCCGAAGCTCAAATCGGATCCGAAATTTCCGCATACGCATATGATCGAAACTCCCCACAGCTCCCGTACGACTCTCCATTGGAAATTAATGACTTCCGGTCCGACGGCTGTCGTTGCAGTGGAAAGGCGGCTTAACTAACATCATGCACTGCAAGTCAGCCGCCGATCGGTCTGCACAGAGCTGTATAAAGTCGAACAAGCCTTTACGGTGTTGTTATTAAACTGAATGTAATTTAAGTTCTGTTGCTTTTATATGAAAATAAATATGATGAACAAGACACCCAAAGTAGTTATTTAATTTCATTCCAAAGACGTGTTTATCAATCATTTTTACTCTAATACAGACATGTTTTTATTATTTATTTTTTTATTATTATATTATAATACGATCCGGAAACGAGCCGTTTGTTGTAGTTCTTGAAAAGTGGATTATGTTAAATAAAATATCTCCCTTTGAAGTGGACTTTGAGTTTTGTAACCTTTCAGATCTTTTTAATGCTCAAACAGCAACACTACACACAAACTAAAGTAGAAAAAGCATAATAGCATTAAGTCATATGTGCATGTAATTTTCTTCTATTTTATTGCATTGCAGTTTTACAGCATTAATGAGACAGACATCTTACATTGTAGCTGGAAGTTTTATAACACAACTGAAAAAAAACAAAGGTTCAACAAAAGAAGTTAACCTTTAATATTCAAAAAATAAGACGACAGTACAAAAAAAAAATACACACCCCTTTTAGGGGAGGTAAACCCATAGCATAACAATAGTAGTCAATGAACAATAAACTGGATTAAGAGAATGCATCTTACATACTTCATCTTTAAAGTTGGGTGGATTCTGATTGTCTGTTAATGGTTTTATCATTCATCAGCTGGGAAAGTCGGAAAGTAAGTGATTCCAATGATATAGTTCTTCTGTGTCTTTATTGTTATAGTTGTGGTGTGGACTTCACTATTCTCATAGAATTAGAACAATTAATAGTTACCCTTCTTGGTGTGAATGAAATTTCACCCCCACAAAAGCATAAAGCACTGGGTTGACACAGCAGTGGAAGTAGCCCAATGTGGAAGTTGCTGTAAGAGCTACATCCAATGCTGTGGTGCTGTCACAGGATGTTTGGTCACTGATGGTTGGGTTGTTTTTCATGGTGTCAACGATGAGGGTGATGTTGAAGGGTGTCCAGCTGATGAAGAAGGCCAGTACGAGGGCTATGATGACACGGATGGCCCTCTTCGTCTGCTTGCCCTGAGAGCCACGTCGCAGCCGCAGGAGGATGCAAAAGCTATAGAACAACATCATTATTGCTGGAATAGCAAAACCCAAAATATGGTAGAGCAGACGAGAGTACAGACGCCAATTATCAGAGGGGTAAAACAGAACACATTCTATTTTATCCCGTCTGCTGTCCTCGAAGTCCACAAGGAATATCCAGTCAGGAATGGAGAGCAGAATGCAGAAGAGCCAGACCATCAGGCAGCAACAGTGAGTCACCATAGGCTTTTTACGAGAATACATCTGCACTGCATAGAAGATGGACAGGAAGCGGTCAAGGCTGATGCAGGAAAGCATGAAAATCCCACAGTAGAAATTGACCTGATGGAGAAACATGACAATAAGAGACTGCAAACCTGAAGTTGATTTTTAAAGTAATATTCCTGGTTCTGTACAAGTAGGCTCAATCAACCGCATTAACACAAAAATGATTTGCCACTTCTTAAAAAAAGCAAAAATCAGGGTTACATTGAGGAACAATGGAAGTGAATGGGGCCGATCTGTAAAATCTGCTAAAATGCTCACTTTTTCAGTAGTATAGCCACAAGATATAAACAATATATTAACATGATTTTAATGTGAAAATATCCCTCATTAACCTTTTCTGTGTAGGTATATACAATTTTACAACTGTTATCATGAAAAGGATTTAAACAGCTGCAGCTCAAATAATAATCAATTTGAAAAAAATAATCTATAAATAAATAATAAAATCAATTACACAAAAGGTTTTTTATAGTGTCAAAAGAGTATTTTGTTCATTAATACTACCATTAATACTAACACTAACTATTCTATTCTATTTATAAAAAAAATAAAAAAACCTTGCTATGTGTACTGTGCTACCTGGGACTTGCACAGCAGTCACTCACCGCACTTACATATTGTTGCCCTATTGTTGGTTTGATTGCTTCTATTGTTCTCCTTTGTAAATTGCTATGATTAAATGTAAATGTAAGAATGTATCTCCAACTTTACTGTAAAGGGTAAGCTGCAATTGTCACATTAAAGAGCTGTGTTTTACTTGTTTAAACCCGTAAAAGTAGATTTTATTAGTATAAATGAATGCATTTATGTTGATTCAGCAATGACTTGATAAAAAAGGAGTTAATTTAGATGTTATAATTTTTCGGTTACTAGTGTGAATGTCTATTATAGAATGTATTGTCATTCATGCAGTTCCATTACAGAATAAAACAATAAAATGGAGAAGCAGTGTACCAAATCATTTCATAAAAAAAATCAACATTTAAAAACACAACATAAACAACAAAGATTTTGCCCACCTTGAACAGAGCTCCGTTCAGTTTGCAGAGCGCTGTGCCGAAGATCCAGCCCTTCACTGCCTCTACAGCCCAGAAGGGCAGCGTCAGCAGCAGGAGAGTGTCTGCTAAACTCAGGTGAAGGATGAAGATGTCTGTAACATTCAAGCTCTGCCTTTTCTTCCACAGTACCACCAGAACCAACCCATTTCCCACCAGCCCCACTACCAGCACCAGAGAGTAAAAGGACCGGAATAAAAATAGTATCAAAGTGCAAGCTAGAGTCCTGATCACAGCCAAGTTCATTACAGCAGTCCCCGTCATACCCTGAGTAGTTGCCATAATCACCAAAGAAACCAAGTTCATCCATGCTCATGGTGATCTTTTCATCAAAAGTCATCTTCTGCAAAGAAACATACATCAGAATTAGTATCTTTTTCTATCATTTATTTTCAATAAGACTATTTATTATTTTATTTATTTAGAAATATAATAATTTAATGAATGTTTCAAGTGTGAGACGTTAAACTAGAATGTGCTATTTTGTGTGTTTTGTGTCAGCATTTTGTCTGAACGTGCGGTTTAAAGTCTGAGGGTAAAATTTCAATTTATCCTTACATTTATTCCAGTTTTATAGTTTACGTCTGATGTGCCGGTATCAAATTTTCATGCTGCGATTAACTGATTGAGCTTTTATCACGGTATACGGTATTATCACGATATTTTAATTGCTCAAGAGAAATGGATGGATTGGGAGGGGATGTAGAAAAAAAAAAAACTTGCATCACAATAGGTGTAATTGTGATAGTCAAAACATTTGGTAACTGAACAGAATTTTACACAATTTTCATGATTTCAATTCAATTCTTGGGATTTGATTTCAATCTTGATTCAATATTTACTCTTTGGATAAATATTAGGTAGGCTACAGTAGATAAGCCTACATGTTAATTTTTCTCAAGAAAAAATCTCACATAATGCTGTAAACATACAGAGAGCCCTGTCAGCTGGTATTATTAAAGGTTAAAAATTAACAAATTAAATTAAATATAATTTGGTTTTCATTATAATAACAATTATGACACAAGTAAAAATATAATACAAATGTAATATAGTGCACATATTTAGCAAAATACTCCTCTCTATAGCTATTTTTTTCTAGTCAACTAACATGTTGGTCATTAACCCTCTGGGCTTCTTCGTATTATAGTCACACTTAGCTTCCTCCCGCCCGAAAGAGAGTCAAACCGCGGAGGAGAGTCAAACACCGGAGGAGAGTCAAACCGCGGAGGAGAGTCAAACCGCGGAGGAGAGTCAAACCGTGGAGGAGAGTCAAACACCGGAGGAGAGTCAAACCGCGGAGGAGAGTCAAACACCGGAGGAGAGTCAAACCGCGGAGGAGAGTCAAACCGCGGAGGAGAGTCAAACACCGGAGGAGAGTCAAACCGCGGAGGAGAGTCAAACCGTGGAGGAGAGTCAAACACCGGAGGAGAGTCAAACCGCGGAGGAGAGTCAAACCGCGGAGGAGAGTCAAACACCGGAGGAGAGTCAAACCGCGGAGGAGAGTCAAACCGCGGCGGAGAGTCAAACCGTGGAGGAGAGTCAAACCGTGACTCTCAAGGAGTCTGAGACAGTATTTGTTCTTGACCTTGTTCCTCTGTCTTCCCAACTCTCTCCAACCTCTCTCTTTCCTAATTCCTCTTCTAATTCTATTCTTCCTTCAGTTTCTTCCCCACCTCCACTGTCTTTGCGACAAATGAAAAGGACAAACACCTCTACCTCTTCACACTATTCTGCCTCTGTCTCTCCTCCATCTGCCTCTTCCATTCCCACGTCTTTGAGTCCGGAGGGGCCACGTGTGAAGAACAGAAGAAAAGGTAACTTTTTGCATAGTACATACTTACTCTACACTGTTAATAAATTTGCTCCCAGTCACAGTTGACTTAATGTAAATTAGATTCATCGGCTTACCGATTCATTGGTAGCCAGTTCACAGTATTTAGTTATTTAGCTGTGGCCAATGTCCAAGGGCGGTGGTTAATGTCAATCCCTGACTTAAGCTAAGAGGACTTTGAGAAAACCAATCCTGTACTTTTTGCTTGATTGACATAAACAAGGACAAATTCACTTTGACATGAATGGAAAGGACTGCATATCGCCTCACATGTGAAATTATAAATATGCACTGATTCAGCTACAAAGCATGGCATTCATGGCTTAATAAGCTTTCCTTGTTTTTTCATTATTTCAGGTTGCCGAAAATGTAGTAGGCAGAAGGTGTTCCTTTATGATTGTATAACTGGGGAACGGATAAATGAGGTAAAATATGTTCTGTTAGGATGCTTTCTTATCTCAGTGACTGATTCTGACCTTTCAAAGATAATACAACAATATGTTATGCCCTATTCATTGATTGCTTAAACAGTTAGAATACTTATTACTTGTGTTTGTGTGTGTAGGGGAAAGCCGAATTGAGAGTCCACTGGTTGCCTTGCACTGTGTGGTATGTTATGTTTTATTAATTATTTAATTCCATTGCAATGCAAATTAGTCCATTCCATGACTAATACAATGTAGGCAAAGTTCAACTGGTTTCTTGCAAGCAGCATGGAAGTTCATGTCAGTGTTGTCTGTGGCAAGAGAAAACTCCCTGGTCCTGTAGTTGATCCCGTCAGTAAATCATCCTCTGAGGTAGTCTTTAGAGAAACTGGAGTGAGGTCGATTGTCAGTACTCAGAAGCAAATAGCAATGAGGTAGAGGCATTTGGAAGAGCTAGATCCATCAGGTAGGCCCTTGTAACCTTTAGGACATGCATTCCGATGATGAAAAATGATGGAATAGTCTTCCGTGCATTTCAAATTCAGACACACTCTCTCAGTCCAGACTAAAGACAAATATCTGGACTGTCTTTAGTCTGGACTGAGAGAGTGTGTCCTAATTTGGAATGCTCGGAAGACTATTCCAAAATTTTAAAGACAAATGGGAGAATGATCTACCTTCTTGTCTTCATTTAGAATATTCTATTTGTAATATCCTGGATTTTGTGATTAACACAATGGATTATAGGTAATGAGGAGCTGGACCATTCAGTGCTTTCTGAGTAATTAATAGAATTCTAAAATAAGCTGACAGACAGCCAATTTATGGACAATAAAATGGTCCTGATGTGATCATGTTTTCTGTTTCTAGTAAGTACTCTAGCGGCTAGCTCTAGCTCTGAACTAGCTTATTTATTGAGCCTACACATTAATTAATTTTTCAGCATCTGAAACTCTTATGTGTCATAAGTTAGTTTTTCTAAGATGGAGAAACCTGTTGTATGTGCTGGAAATGTTATTTTCAAAGGAACATAAGAACATCAAACATAAGATCTGTGTTCTAAACTGTTGTAGATGACATAACATTTTCCTCATCCCACTAATGACAACTTAATCCCTCAGTTTATCAGAAACATTTTGAAATCAGTAAATTTGGAAATACATGGCTTTCAATGTACAGAAACTGAATGGAAAATTGTGTAACTAGAGCTGCCAGACAATTGTGGTTTAGGAAAAAGTACCATATTTTCCTGTGAGATGCAATGTTGTAAAATACACCAATTAAGTCCAAGTACCTCAAATTTGTTATTAAGTAAATTGAGTACATGTACTCAGTTACATTCCACCACTGGGCTTAACCAGAGTTAATGCTACTTTAACAAGCATCGATACATTTCAAGAAACTCTCTAAATTTAACCCAACAGTGATTTATGTATTTATTTTCCTCTGTGTTCTAATGAAATGTTGTGCACTTATGATATTTTACAGTGGCAAAACCTGGGATGACACATGGGAGCCTGCCACTGAATTCCTACATGTAATGCCCAAGTCCCCAGATCCCAACCAGCTTTCAGCATGACAGCCTAGTCACCTGTACTCTCACCTGGAAGTTTATTTATTTTTATTTTTTTTTCTTGCTTTTGTTCATTAAACTTTTTTGCACAATACCCAGTCTCTTTTGTGTTTATTTTCTTAATGGTGTTTCAAAAAAAAAAAAAAGTTTGCATTTTTCATGAAATGAAAGCTTTAGCGTAAGTTCTGCTGGGAAGACTCAATTGTTACGTCACTTATTACCTTCTCATCTATCCAATCGTGTTCTAAAACTTGTAGTAAAATAAATCTGTACTTACACATGTCTGAGTTCACAGATGCTGACGCCTACATTCACCTCCATCCTCCCCACCACCACCAGGATGGTCCCTCCCCATACCTCACAGGGGGTCGGCTGCACCCCTGCCTTCGTCTTCAGGCAGGAAATGCAGATGATTGCGAGCTACGCATGGGGCCAATGCCAAAGAACTTTATATCTCAATACTTGCTTGCTGGGCTGTTAATAAATGCATACTTGTTACGTTATTTTGCCTCCCGAGTCTTTCTGGTAGAACTAGGCGTACAAAGTTAGTGCTGTTTGTCATAATGGCTTTCCAAAAGGCATTATTTTTACATATTTTTGTTTTAGTATATTAGTAAGTCTACTTGAACTATTGGTCTGGTATGCCAGCCATGAATAAATACTACAGAATACTACTAAAACTATTAAAATGTCACTTAAATGTTGTAGTCCTGTTTGAAATGTTCAATTACAATATTATATGTTAATTCCTTTAACATTTATAATTATAATTGTCATTAACTATTTATATTTGCCTTGCATTTATTCACAGCAAAATAATTTAAAATGAATCATGTAAATATATATATTATTTTTTTTATTTTGGGGGGCAATGTGTTCTTCAAAGGGAAGAAAATAATGTTTTTTCTGGTGGCTCCTGGTTTGTTGTTTTTTAAAAAAGAAAAGAAAAATTAAAGTCTAAATAGTTTGGCATATTAATACATTTTGGGAAATTAGTACAAAGTGTGTGCAATCATCTTTAAATGTTACAGACGCATTTTATTTGATTAAGAGATTAACTTATATCTGTTTAAAACAAAATACTGCATGCTAGAATAACTAGTAGGCTACTTTTTGTAATATCCATGTAGGGTTACATCCTATCTTCAGTCGGAAGAGCCTGTTTTTTTTTTTTTTTTATTGCAGAACTTATACATGCATGATCAGGGAAACTAAGCGTTGTTGTATTTCTTTCAGTAAAATAATTACAACAACAACAAAATAAATAAATATCCTGGACTTGCGTACATCAAAAGTCGGAAGAGCCTGTGAATACCATATATGGACAAGTGTGACGAGGCTTTGACGTTTCCATGGCGCCAGAAGGACAAGCTGTGGTTGGACTAACGTTTAGGTCAGAATAAAAAGCGCTCCATATCGCAAACTATGTTTTGCTGTCGTTATGACGTCAGTAATACTGTCAGTTAACAAAGAGGTATTTCTATATTGAAAGAAATTACACGTTTACCGAGATCCTAACCCTAACCCTATAGTGTAGTAACTACACACTTCAATGAACTACAATTTACAGCACCCGTCCTATCGACACAGTAATAGAGGCTTATGGGTAATGTAGTTTAAAAACGTCTAGTAATAGAATTAAATAAATACAATCTTTAATGAACAAAGGGAGATCCAAATATGTTCATTCTACAAACCTCTTTGACATATTTGAGAGCCAGACTGAAATTTGGTATTTTACTGTGGGCACTATTTAAAATGTTTTTATAACACCTTTCCATGTATGCCAGACATCTCTGTCCAACATTATGTATTAAACAAAACCTAAATAATTGTCCTACCAATTTTAACTTTGATACGCTTATCAGACTTTGCATTTGCAGACTTTGCAGAATGTGCATTTTTATGCCCTTCCAGGGGTGCTATGGGACCCCTGGGGGAGGAAGGGGAGTAAAACCTACACAGATGTACTCTCTTCATCATGGTCAACAAACTGTATTGAGGCACATTTATATCTGAAAATTTTTTTTCTTTCCCCCCTTTTCTATATTTACATCTTGCTTGTGTTAGGTTTTGATTATATTGCAAGACTCTGAACTCTGAATACAAAAATACAGTAATATGTTAAAACGCTATATAAATGCAGTCCGTTTACCATTTATCACATAGCAACATTTCCTTACCTCGCATTTAAAATCATGGGCTTTGGCATGAAATACCGAAAGAAATGGCTTCATGTTAAGAAGATGCTGGAGCTCTGGACAGCTTTTTGCAACTCTTTGGAGGTAAGGCCAATATTTGCAGGTCACATCCATACAAAAAAAAGTGATTTGCCTACTGGCCAGCTTTTCTTGCAGGTACAGGGGATAGGCAAAAATTTCCCCCCTATACATATTTAAGGCAGAGAGCAGGACTCCGTGCCGACACACCGCAAGCTCCAATCCCTCCTCGTCTACCTTGCTGGCAGATCTTTGGGAGGTCTCTCTGGCTGCTGACCACTCCCCTCCACAAACACCTCTTCCACTGACCTACAATATGGAAAATGTTTGATGAAAAAAAGAGTCTCCTAAACAAACTTTTCAGAAAGAGGTTATTAGTGCTGTAGTCTAATTATCATCTAGAATTTTACATGTTTGGTTGTGTTGTGAATGTGGTCCACAAATCTTTTCACGTCTTCGTCCTTGGCTATGAAGACGCCTTCAAAGATGGCCTGTTCCTCAGATCTAAAAAACAACAAAAAACAACAATTGATGATTGACAACAATTTATGATAATTTATAATCTGAGATTACTTGGTTCACAGCTATGTTTTCTTATTAATACAAACACTGTGATACAGTTTGGTGTACCTAGCAGCATTCTTGAAACGGTAATGCTTGCGGTTTCCATCAACTGAAACTGCAAGCATATCTGGGGTGCATGCAGGACAGTTGAAGGGCTCTTCCTTGCATATATTGTCCACCTCAAATCGCACAGCCTCCCACTCAAAAAAACTTTTCTGAAAACTGTCTGCTGAGATCTTGCCAGTCTATTAAAAGTAAGGAAACCAACAGCTATTAATGTACAACAAATACATAAGCATCAAACAGCTTATCAGCCCACAACTCAAAGATATCAACAACACTGCAGGATAGATAAATTCAATACTCACACGACCAAAGCGGACAGTTCGCTGATTCAGCATTCTTAGAAATGCTTGGCAGGACAGTCCTGGTGCCGCCATCTTCAT
The DNA here is from genome assembly GCF_964197995.2 of Scardinius erythrophthalmus. Taxonomy (NCBI): domain Eukaryota; kingdom Metazoa; phylum Chordata; class Actinopteri; order Cypriniformes; family Leuciscidae; genus Scardinius; species Scardinius erythrophthalmus. The sequence continues at coordinate 14,881,354 of NC_138229.1, read as the reverse complement.
TTCTTCAAATGAAAAAAAGACATCTGTGGCATAAACTGTGGCAAACTGAAGGGTTGCAGGCCAGTAGTCACTTCGGTTTAGGTCAGCGACTCCAGCAGTCCAAGTAGCTTGGCATGCCTCACAAATTAACTCTGGCATGCTTAGATCATGTCGTCCTGGAAATATCAAAAACACATCCACTGTAATGTAAACCTTAGCTGATTAATCAGGGTTTGGGTTCTTTGTACAATTTATACATTACTTTGTATACTTCATATATATATATTTAAGTTTTATATCTATGTGAAACGTGTAGGGAGTCGCGTATGGATAGATATTTATTTTTAAGATGCTTCTCACACAGGACAAAATAAAGTTCTTCACATTCTTACCATTCATTGTGACCACAGCAACAATC